>NW_026690468.1:0-24706 GCF_015227805.2 Hirundo rustica | reverse complement strand
TGGAAGGACATTGCCACTCGGGTAGAGAAGCTACCTGTCAAAGTCCGCCATGTAGATGCCATGTCCCCAAGAGTCGGGCTAATGAGGAGCACCAAAACAACGAGCAGGTAGATCAAGCTGCAAAGATAGAGGTGCCAAAGATAGACTTAGATTGGCAACACAAGGGAGAGTTGTTCCTCAGCTTGATGGGCCCATGATGCCTCAGGCACCAGGGCAGAGATGCCACCTATAAGTGGGCACAAGACCGAGGGGTGGATCTAACCATGGACAGTATTTCTCAGGTTATCCATGACTGTGAGACGTGTGCTGCCATCAAGCAGGCCAAGCGGGTGAAGCCCCTGTGGTATGGCGGGCGATGGTCCAAGTATAAGTACGGGGAAGCCTGGCAGATTGACTATATCACCCTTCCCCAAACCCGCCAAGGCAAGCGCTATGTGCTCACAATGGTAGAGGCCACCACAGGATGGTTGGAGACCTACCCTGTGCCCCACGCTACATGCCCGTAACACCATCCTGGGCCTTGAAAAGCAAGTTCCTTTGGAGGCATGGTACCCCTGAGAGGATTGAGTCAGACAACGGGACTCATTTCAAGAACAGCCTTATAACACCTGGGCTAGAGAACATGGCATTGAGTGGGTGTACCATATTCCTTATCATGCGCCAGCAGCCGGGAAGGTTGAACGATGCAATGGCCTGCTTAAACCACTTTGAAGGCACTGGGTGCGGGGACTTTTAAGAACTGGGAGAATAATTTAGCAAAGGCCACCTGGTTAGTGAACACTCGAGGTTCTACCAACCGAGCAGGCCCCGCCCAATCTGAGCCCCTGGGAACAAGAGATGGAGATAAAGTTCCAGTAGGACACATGAGAGGAATGCTCGGAAAAACTGTTTGGATTAATTCTGCCTCCAGCAAAGACAATCCCGCGCCTGGGGTTGTTTTTGCTCAGGGACCGGGCTGCACATGGTGGGTGATGCAAAAGGATGGAGGGACCCGCTGCATACCTCAAGGGGACCTTGTTTTTCAGTGAACACTGTGACTGTGTCTGTATTTATATTCACATGTATATATATGTATATTATTTAAAGATTTAAATTCAATATAATATGTTGGTGTGGGAAAAAATTCGGGGTGGATAATGTTGGGGTTTGAGTCTCCTGTGGAATTTTTCCCCCCCTCCCAAGTTGCTAGGAGACTAAGTGCTGAGTGCTTAACCTGGACAAAAGAACTTAGTTTTGGGGGAGGGAAAAAAGCTCCCGGAGAGAGCGGAGGGTGGGGGGGATCTCGCGGCTTTTCTTTTTCTTCTTCCGCGGGGGAGCACCGATCGGGCCACGGCTGCTGGGTCCACAGTTAACGAAGGAGTCTGGTCCTGGGAATTCTATCATCTGTTGGAGTATCCAGGAATTCGGAGTTTCCTCGCTGTCCTGCTGGATTTTGGGTGAGCCCGGGTCCCGCCGCTGCGGCTTCTCCGGCACTGCCACCTCTGCCTGCCGAGGTCACCCCCTGCCTGCGGAGGACAGTCCACCGCACCCGGCTTCCAGCCATCAGCGCCGGAGCTTCCACCGTTTGCCCTCGGGGTTCTTGGTTCTGTTCTACTATTGTTATAATTGCTGTTGGTTTTTGTCTGTCCTGTTATATTTACTAGTAAAGGACTGTTATTCCTTTTCCCCATAGCTCTGACTGAAAAGATTTATTTTTAATCTTCCAAATTATAATAACACGGAGGGAAGGATTCAAATTCCTCATTTCCTAGAGAGGCCTGCCTCTCCATAGCAGACACCTGTCTTTTCAAAACCAAGACAATAAATTTAAACTGTATAATTTTTTTTTAATAAAAAAAAAAATAAAAAAAAAAAAAAAAAGAGGAATCTCCTACAGAACATTCTCTAAGGGCAACTAAATTAATAGGGAAGGGAAGTGGAAGCATGTAAGTGGGTTCTTCAGGAGACCTCTCCACTCCAAGAGGCAAGGCCGGGTGGAGCAAGAGATCCAGGAAGGATGGCCCATACCGGACTCTTGGGAGGGATCGTACTGATGATGTTCATAAAGCACACCTACGAAACAAAAGCCTGTACTAACTGCTACCATCCAGTGTACGATGGAGAGGATCTCAGATCCTTATTCAGGGTCCATACTAACGTGAACCCAAACTGCTTTGATCACTCCCAGTTGAATACTTGCCAAGAGGATGGAAAAGTTTATTGGACCACAAAAAAACACAGCTAGTTATGCACAGCGCCTCTTTGGGGAATGTCCTATAGGAGATACTTGGTTATGCTTTGAAGCAGATCATAAAGGATTGAGAGATATAATAAAAGAAAAACTGTTGACAACAAAAATTGAAAAAGGCCTAGATATCCCATCAGGAAAAAACCTGTTCATTGACTTAGTAGAAAAGATCAGTCGAGAATTAAATTTAACCGAGTGGTGGATATGTGGAGGTACACAAATACCCGAAATATGGCCTTGGGAGGGAATTAGTTTAAGCCCTCTAGAAATTCTAAAATGGAAGCAAACTGAACAGAATACACGATGTCTAAGAACAAGGGGAAGAGAGAAGTGGGATCTCAAATCTAAAATCATTGGGGAAGAATGTATCATGAGGACAGGACAGGAAGCAGATATCAAACCTGTGTAGGAAAATTAATGTGTAAAAGGTATATAATAGTGATAAACTCAAGTGCTAAATGGGTTCCCAAAGGGCCTAACAAATATTGGTCAACTGAGAACACGGAAAAATGTGTCTATAGTGAGAGGTATGAATTATATGAATGTATTGACAAAGCTATAAATCCCTTTTGGGGAATAAAAGAACTGTCTCAGTTTTGGCAACAGCCTTTTGAAACTAGGGAAGATTACTGAGAAGATCCAAATCACCTGTTCTGGATCTGTGGGGATACTGCTTATACAAAATTGCCTGGGGATTGGTCGGGAAGCTGTACAATAGGAATCATAAAGCCAGCTTTCTTCCTATTACCCAAGAGATTAGGAGCACACCTAGGAGTCCCAGTATATGACAATCTGGGAAAAGTCGAACGAAAGAAGTGATACTCTAACAATTGGTGGAGACCAAAAATGGAAAGGAAAAAAAATGGACCCCAGAAGAAATCATTAAAACCTATGGACCAGCTACATGGGTGCAAGACAGGTCCTGGGGGTATTGCACTCCAATCTACATGTTAAATAGAATCATTAGACTCCAGGCTGTCCTAGAGATGGTATCTAACCGAACAGCTCTCGCATTAGACCACATCAGTGACCAACTAACACAAACAAGAGCTGTAATATACCAAATACGTCTGGCTGTAGACTACCTTTTAGCAGATGAAGGAGGAATCCGTAGTAAATTTAAATCATCTGAATATTGTTTAGAAATTGATGATAAAGGCACAGTAATTAAAAACATCTCAAAAGAAATCAGAAAGCTAGCCTATGTGGGAAATCAGGAGTGGACTCCTGTAATGGACACCAGCTGGTGGAGTAGTTTTTGGTCATTCAAGGGGGATTGATGGAAGAAAGCTGGGTTTATGATCATTTGCTCAATCACCGGGTTAATGTTTTTACCTTGTCTAATTCCATATCTAATTCGAACTATTACCTCTACAGTCCAAGCCAGTATCCAGATCCCTAAAGCAACCAGTCAGAAAGAAACCAAAATGATGGTGATAGAGAGTCAAGAACCCGAACATGAGAATTCCAAAGAAATAGATGAGAAGTTCCAAAAATGTAGAAAAATTTATTTTCAAGAAGAAGAGGTAACAAATTGATGCGAGCTAAAGCTCGATCAAAGAAATAGAGGGGGGAGTTGTTATAAATAAGTTCTATTCAAATGATCTATGTTTTAGATACTTAATTTTTAAGTAATTCCATTAAGATTGTTAATGCTAGTTCTGTTTAAAGAATTTGCCTTATTCCTGTTTTAATATTGATTAATCATCTTATATACTTGTTTGTTAATAAGGAATTCACCTTATTACCTGTATCTCTGCTCCCATTCACCAGATAGCATCTGAATATGCAAATAAAAAGAACACTGGAATTCTGGGAACAACTCAAGAACAAGAGACTCTGAAAAGCAGAGAACCAAAGTAGAATCCAGGACTGAAGTCACACTTTAGACTAGTGCAAGGGGTACAGGGGTCCGCCGAAGCAGCTTTATTTAGTCGCCGTGACCTGAGAAGGAGTCCACCATCGCTGGATGACCCCTGATCAGCGATGCGAAACGGCAAGGGGAAAAAGCCTGTGAGGGGTGTGGGAGTCCCAGCTTTGCTGTGGAGCGAAGCTGTGTGTACCTCCTCCTTCGTGTTGTCAAGGGAGCAAGCAAGATCTCCCCCAAGGCCAAGCTTGATAATAAAAACATTAAAAAGAGCAAGTCTCTCTGGCTTTCTCTTTTTTTCCAGAAACACCTCTGTGAAAAAAAAAAAGGAGCGGGGCGTAACCCTGATCCCACACTGTCTCTCCACTCCTCTGTGGTTAGGGATTGCACCTTCAAAACTCTAAAATTTTACCATGCACTCTAACAATTGCAAGCCTCACAAACAAACAAAAATGTCTCTTCTTAACTTCCACACACACTCACCAAAAGCTTCCTGGGGTTTTACAGGGAGCCAAAAGGCATGGCCTGAGGCTACAAAGCCTGGATTCCCCTCCAGTTACCAGGGAAACAAATCACCCCTGATCATTTCACCACTCACTCCCTTTAACTCACACAGGCTAATAACACACTCCAAATCACAGAAATCACAATTCACTTACAAGGCAAACTCTCACAAAACAAAACACACACAGCGCACCAATAATTCTTCCACAGCCTAAACACACAAACCCACAAACCCACAACACACGGATCTGTTCACACTATACACACACCCAGTGCGCACGGAGCCACAATCAGGATTTTCCACAACCCACAACGGGACCCTTCGTGTCCCAAAACTCAGGCTAGCCACTCATATTATGGATGGTCAAGGTACCTTTAAACCACAAACTGACAACAAAACCAGTTATTCTACTGCTGCTGTTGCCCACACCACGGGACACAGATTATCAAGGCACTTTTATGACACAACAAAAACCGGTTGCCGCTCCCCACCGTGGGACACGGGTTACCAAACCAAACCAAACCAAACCAGGCTCTGCAGAGCTGTCACAACTTAGGCCTGCATTGTGCATGAGACGTCTCTCAGTGTCTTACCACCCGCCTATACCAAGGTACTTCTTTTCAAGTACAAACATACCTTTTGTCCGTAATTCCAGCAGGCTCTGGTCTGGTCTTTCCCCGGGTAGTCAGCGGGACCGCAGGAGCCCTCTTCCCAGAAAATTCCGGGTGGGCGCCCAGAGGGGTCCTGGACCTCGCTGCCCCCACGGCCAGAGAGAGCAGTCTCCTGGCTGGCTGGCCAAAATGCCTTATTAAGGAAAATATGGGTATTGATCTAGTATCGATACCCAACTGTGACGGACAAAAACTCTCTAACAGTTTAAAGTTAGAAAGTGGATGTTCATTACGGCACAGGACAGTGTGCGGGATAGCTCCTAAATACACATCGCAATTTACAGGTGATCACAGAGCCCTTTTATTTACAAAAGCATTGAATACCCAAAACACAAATGCATATTCATAACCCTGTACATCCATTCCCCCGCTTCATATGGCAATTAGCTAAAAAAGCTATTAAGCCTGCATAGTTTGTTCTTTGAATGGGTCGGTGGTCTTTTTTATGGGGAGGGGTCCCACAATGTGGAAGTAAGATGAGTCTTCCTCAGTTCAGACCTTTCTACCTTTTCAATGCAAATGTGATAAATGAACCCTTGGTAGGACTCCTATTTCCTGTCTTTGTGACTGTTAAATGGGTTTCTGGGCAGAGGAAGCCTACAATTGTCTTCTGTTCCTAAAAGCTGTTCATCAGTTTCTGTATTCTTCATTATAAACACAGCTAACCAAACGTAAAGTTGACAAGTAATCAGTTATTCTAATATGGAAGAGTGATCCCAAACCTAGTTTCTCTTAGTTAATTACTAACTTTTAATTTCAGCAAAGCTTACCTATCTACTTTAGTTAATTTCAGCAAAGCTTATCTCTAACTAAAATCTTAACCCCTCTAAAAATCCTTAATTCTCTAAAGTTTATGTCTCATGACTTTGCATGTATCCATTTCCAAGTCGGATTACATTCAGGCTAAATTACAAAGGCAATGTTGGAACACCTGCTTCAGGAAGATGAAGCCCTTCAATTCATGCTGGACTCCTTTACCAGACAAATTTCTATCCATCGGCCAGCCCACAAAATTTTCAATCAGGAAGCCAAATTTGTACTATCCTTAAAGAGCGTTCAGAGCAGTAAAACCTTTGGAGGCCTTGACAGTTTTTACTGACACGTCCGGAAGGTCCCATAAGTCAGTTCTGACTTGGAAGGACCCTCAGACTCAGCAGTGGGAAGCAGACGTTGCCAAAGTGGAAGGAGCACCTCAGGTTGCTGAGCTGGCCACTGTCGTCAGGGCTTTTGAGAGGTTCTCCAAACCATTTAATTTGGTTACTGACTCTGCCTACGTGGTGGGGGTGGTGTCCAGGGCAGAACAAGCCATCCTACAAGAGGTGTCCTATATTGCATTGTTTAAATTGCCCTCAAAAATTAGTAAACTTGTCTCCCACAGAGAGCAACCATTTTATGTCATACATACAAGGTCACATACTGATTTGCCAGGGTTCATTGTGGAGGGAAAGAGGAGAGTGGATGCTCTTGCTGCCCCTGCCTCAATGGCCCCACTGCCCAACATTTTTGAGCAGGCCAAACTCAGCCACAAACTCTTTCACCAAAACGCGCCTGGTCTAGTCGCGGTTCCACCTTACCTGGGAACAGGCCAAGGCGACCGTGGCCCGCATGCCCATCCTGCAGCCAGCATGCACTTCCCACCTTAAGTGCTGTGGGTCAACCTCAGAGGACTCAAAAGCTGTGAGGTGTGCAGACAGATGTCACTCATTTCCCCTGGAATTTGGCAAATCAAAGTATGTACATGTTCTGTGGACACCTTTTTCTGGAGCACTAGCCTTTGCCTCCACCCACATAGAGGAGAAATCCTCGGACACAATTAAACACCTAGTCCAGACTTTTCTCCTTATGGGCATCCAGAGAGAGCTCAAAACCGACAACGGCCTGGCGTAGTGCTCCAGGGAATTCTGCAGCTTCCTGCAGCAATGGGGAGTGGAGCATAAGACCAGCATCCCCCACTGCCTGACAGGTCAAGCCATGGTCGAGAGGACCCACCGAGACATCAAAAGGGTCCTCCATCAACAAGAGCGAGTATTAAAGATGGAACTGCCTTCAATTCAATTGGCCAGGGCCCTCTTCACCCTGAATTTTTTAAACTGTTCCTTCGAGCTGTTGAACCTGCCAATTGTCCGCCACTTTGGTACAAACCATCAACTGACCATCAAGGAGAAGCCACCGGTCATGGTCAGAAACCCCGAGAAGGGAAAGACGGAGGGGCCTCATGAGCTGGTCACGTGAGGTCGTGGGTACACTTGCATGTCCACTCCCACGGGACCAAAGTGGTTACCATCCAAATGGGTGAGGCCCTATGCCCCAAAGGTCTCAGGGAAAAAGGGAATAACATTGCCCCAAGTCACCCAGACAGCGTGGAGGCGGAAGTGCAAGGAGGAAAGCACATGGAAGGAGCTCCCGTTCCCATCTGGACCCTAAGCCTGATTTTAATTTGTCCGTTTCCAGTTTTTTCAGTTAAGATGGAACCCGTCTCGGTCCGAACCCTGCCTTTGAGGAACCCCCACCTGATCCTCGAGGCTTGCCTGCTCATCAGGCTCAGCGTCCTGACCATCGGATGGCTCATCCCTCAGCCAGGCCAATGTATGGGCAACACTCGCGAGGGCCATGGGCCAGGATCATACATGTCTCTCAGCCACCTCCGCAGGCACCCCCTCACAACCTGCTTGTGGGGATCCCGTTTCAGCCTGAGGAGTTTCCATCAAAACTCCTGGAGATGCAGACACCAGTCAACTGTGAAGGCATCTCTGAAGGCCAAACAGTGTCCTGGAACTCGCCCTCCCAAATCTTTTGTTGGAGTTTAAGATAAACCTACCCGTTAAGAACCCCCTTATACTTTGGCGGAAGTATGTTTCCCCCCTTCCAATTTGAAGTTCAGAACCCCAAGAATAAGAGCTCCTCAGGTCGTCTAATACCTCCTATTGTGTTCAGCTCATGTTTGCACACCCTAGGGACCAGGAGAGGTGTTTCCAAGTCGAGTATCAATCAAAGGGTGTGTATACTGCCAGCAGGTGGTGTGACCGCATCACTCATGTGAAGGTGGTGACCACCATAGAGGCTGACCCCCTGGTCCTTCCAAATTGAGAGTTTTTAATTTGTGGGGACAGGGCATGGGCAGGCATCCCCCCTTGCCTTGTGGGAGGTCCTTGCACTTTTGGCCAGTTGGGCCTCTTCTCACCCAATAAAACGACTCTAATGGATTGGGAGAGAAAAGAATCAACCCAGTTAGTTATCAGGAAGAGAGATCTGGCAGCACTCGATGCCAACTGTGATTCCAAAATTATACATTGGTCCAAATCGAAAGGCGTAGCAATCACCGGTCTTTTTACCCTGGGTATTGATTGCAAAGGCTCTAGGTGAATTGGCACACCTAGAGTGCTGGGGTGGCAAAGCAGGCAAACTTGACATCCAACGCCTTAACCAACCTCCTCTCTGATGAAGAAGTAACAGGCAGGCCACACTGCAGAATTGGTGCAGCAATTGACTATCTGCTACTCCTCCACAGTCACCGGTGTGAGGAGTTTGAGGGGCTCTGCTGCTTTAACTTATCATCCAGGGCTGAGAACATATATGATGCCATCCAGGAGATCCGTGAAATGGTCGGGAGCATAAAGAAAGAGACCGACAACAGGTTGGGCGGGCTCTTTGCAAACTGGGGAATATCGGACTGGGCAGGATCTATTTTAAAAAACGTTCTGTTAACTCTATTTATTCTTGTGCTGGTTTTAGTCTCCCTTGGGTTAATCAAACAGATGGTATGTAAGTTAATTTTAAGCACCACTCACTCCCCCACTGCCAACCACGTCATCGTGCCAACAGCACCCGAGATGGAGGAGGGCATGGAACTGGAGGGAGACTCGGAGGAAGATGGGGACCCTGAAGGAGAAGAAGGATGTCATCAGGAGGAGTGGGCCACCCATCAGCAATGGTTCACAGACCTCTATCAAGACTCCAAGAATCTTCCTCCCCCCTTCCAGTTCTCCTCCTCTTAAAAAATAAAAAAGGGGGAGATGTGGTGGTGCAGAAGATGTTTTATAAGATTTTGGATGTTTTATGTCATTAATTTATGGGTTTTATAAAAAGTTTTTGTAAAATGTTTTGTTCCATGTGCCCCCTGTTGTTCCCAATGGTTTTCCCCCTTACGTTTGTTATATAACTTTCAGTTATGTGTCAACCACTCTATCCCCCACCTGTTGCTGTCACTCTTCTCTCTCTCCCTCTTGGGTGCCCTGTCTGTCACTCCAGGGCCCTTCCCTGGAGCCTGGAAAGTTCCAGGGAGGGCGTCGTGTGATAGGTGGGCGTCCTGGAAATCCCCTTCTCCCCATCACGGATTGGTTCCCCTGCTGAATGTTAACACCCCTGGTTCCACCCTAAGTTGGCCTGATTGGGCAACCTGCTGTTACCACCCCTTGTACCACCCCTGTTTATAAGCTGTTGCACAACTGTTGTTGGGGCTCTCTCTCTAGAGCAGAGGCCATAAGGTGCAGAGATCCGGTCATGTCTCCCCCTTAAGAAAACCCGGTTAACAATGCTCAGAGAGTCACCATCTTTCCATCGTCGTGGTCACATTCACCCTCAGGTCCATTGCTAGGCGTGGGGAACCAAGATTCCACAGGGAGGAGGGAACAAGTCTAACTAGCGACCCCGAACTTAAGCGCGTGAGCCACGGTGAGGGATTGAGCGAGCCCATGGGCCAGTGCTTCCGGGCGCAGATTGGACGCCATGACACTCTTTTTTTATTTACACTTCTTGCCTGATCAGCATTTGAATTGGAGTACTTTCACAAGTGTTGGTCCTTTTCACTGCCCCTTATTTCATCTCAGTCCATTTGGTCTTAATCCCTCCGGTTCCAAATTTTCTTGGTAGAATTAATTTGTTGAGTTTCTTATCATATCTACTCTCCTGAGTGTTTGAGAGAATTTATTCTGGGTTTTCAAGATTTAAATGAATATTAATTGGGTAGGTTCCATCTCCTTCCCGGCACTTCTTGTCATCCCATTCACTCTTTCATTTTCACGTGCCTTCAAAATTTTCCGTTTTTCATTTTAAGCTTTCATGTCTTCAATCACTTTTCCACTCCTTCTTTTATTTACTATTCTTCGCTGCTTTCAGTATTTGAATTGGAGTACTTTTCACAAGTGTTGGTCCTTTTTACTGCGCCTCATTTCATCTCAGTCCATTTGGTCTCAATCCCTCCGTTTCCAAATTTTCTCGGTTGTATTCACTCGCACTGTTTCTCGTCCTAGCTCAATTCCTGAGTGTTTCTTAGTCTTAGTTCTCTCATTTCAAGATTTCAATGAAGATTAATTGGGCAAGCTTCCGTCTGTTTCCCTGCATTTCTTGTCATCCCATTCACTCTTTGCTTTTAACAAGCTTTCAAAATTTTCCCTTTTTCATTTTAAGCTTGCATGTCTTAAATTTCATTTCCTCTCCTTCTTTTATTTACATTACTTGCCTGATTTCAGCATTTGAATCGGCGTACTTTCGGCAAGTGTTCCACTGCCCTTCATTTCATCTCTGTCCTTTTGGGCTCAGTAACTCCAGTTCCAAATTTTCTCGGTTGATTCATTTGCACTGTTTCTCATCATATCTCCTTTCTTGAGAGTTTATTTTACTTTGTTCTTCATTTTCAAAATTTCAGGGAAGATTAATTGGGCAGGCTTCCATCTCCTTCCCTGCATTTTATGTCATCCCATTCACCATTTGTTTTTCACGAGCTTTCACAATTTTCCCACTTTCATTTTAAGCTTGCATGTCTTCAATTCCTTTCCCTCTCCTTCTTTTATTTAGCCATCTTCCCTGATTTATGCATTTGAATTGGAGTAGTTTTCAAAAGTGTTGGCCCTTTTCGATGTCCCTTATTTCATCTCAATCCATTTATTCTCAATCCCTCCAGTTCCAAATTTTCTCAGTTGTTTTCATTCGAACTCTTCCTCATAATATCTCCTTTCCTGAGCGTTTGCTAGGTTTTGTTCCCTGTTTTAGAGGTTTCAATGAAGATGATTTGGGCAACCTCCCTCTCCTTCCCTGCGCTTTATGTCATCACATGCCCTTTTTGCTTTTGACATGCTTTTATAATTTTCACATTTCATCTTAAGATTGCATGTCTTCAATATATTTCCCACTCCTTCTTTTATTACCTTTGTTGCATGATTGCAGCATTTGTGTTGGCACATTTTTGGCAGGGGTTGATCCGTTTCACTGCCCCTCTTTTTGTCTCAGTCCATTTGGTCACAATCTGTCCGGTTCCAAATTTTCTCGTTTGTTTTCATTTGCACTGTTTCTCATATCTCCTTTCCTGAGCATTTGTTAAACTTCGTTCTCTGTTTTCAAGATTTCATTGAAGATTAATTGGACAAGCTTCCATCCATTTCCCAGCACTTCTTGTCATCCCATTCACTTTTTGTTTTTCATGCGCTTTCAAAACTTTCCCTTTTCATTCTAAGCTTGCATGTCTTCAATTTATTTTCCTCTCCTTCTTCATTTTCCTTTCTATCCCAATGTCAGCATTTGAATTGGAGAACTTTTGGCAAGCGTTGGTCCTTTTCACTGCCCCTCATTTCATCTCATTCCATTCGGTCCCAATCCCTCCGGTACCATATTTTTCTCGGTTGTTTTCATTTGCACTGTTTCTCATCATATATTGTTTTCAGAGCCTTTCTTAGACTTTGTTCTCTGTTTTCAAGATTTCATTGAAGATTAATTGGGCAAGCTTCCATTTCTTTTCCCTGGACTTCTCATCATCCCATACACTTTTTGCTTCCCATATGCTTTCTAAATTTTTACCTTTTCATTTTAAATGTGAATGTCTTCAATCTCTTTTCCACTCTTTCTTTTATTTACATTTCTTGCCTGATTGCAGCATATAATCACAGCAATTTAGCAAGTGTTGGTCCATTTCACTGCCCCTCATTTCATCTCAGTCCATTTGGTCCCAATCCCTCCAGTTCCAATTTTCTCGGTTGTTTTCATTTGCAATTTTTTCTCATCATATCTCCTTTTCTGAGCGTTTGTTTGACTTTGCTCTCTGTTTTCAAGATTGCATTGAAGATGAATTGGGCAAGCTTCTATCCCTTTTCCCTGCACTTCTGGTCATCCTGTACGCTTTTTGTTTTTCACGTGCTTTCAAAATTTTCCATTTTTAATTTTACATTTGCATATCTTCAATTCCTTTTCCTCTCCTTTTCAATATACCTGTCTTGCCTGATTGAAAAGCCTCTCTCTTTCTCCTCAATGCCTGTTCTCCATTTTAGCCTCACCAAGCTTGAGAGAGAGAGGCAACGCCAGAAGGAATCTTCCTCCTCAAGGCCTTAAAGCTACTCAGAGGCTTCAAACTTTTTCCTTTAGAGAGAGCAGGCATCTGCTGATGGCAAAAGGAAAGAATCTGTTCTTTGTCCACGGGTAATCACGGCTTTATTCTGGGGTCCTGCCCTTGCAGAGTCTGGAGCTTAGTCTGGTCCCTGATACATGACTTTATGTTTATACTTGAAAAATAGGTACCTTTCTGGTATAGGCGGTTGGTAAGACACTGAGAGACGTCTCGTGCACAACGCATGCCTCGGTTGCTCTGCAGAGCCTGGTTTGGCTTGGTTTTGTTTGGTAACCCGTGTCCCGTGGTGGGGAGCGGCAACCGGTTTTTTTGTGCCTTGATAATCTGTGTCCCATGGTGGGGGCAACAGCGGCAATAGGATAACCGGTTTTGTTGTCAGTTTGTGGTTTAAGGGTACCTTGGTCATCCATAATTCGAGAGGCTAGCCTGAGTTTTAAGACGCAAAGAGTCCTGTCGTGGGTCGCAGAAAATCCTCATTGCGGCTCTGCGCGCGCCGTGTGTATGTGTGTGTGTGTGTGTGTGTGTAGTGTGCACAGATTTGTGTTTTGTGGGTTTGCGTGTCTAGGCTGTGGAAGAATTATTGGTGCACCGTATATGTTGTGTTTTGTAAGAGTTTGTGTTGTAAGTGATTTGACCTGTAAGGCGTACGCATGGTCAGGAAAGGCTGTTGGTAAGTCGTGGGAGACGTCCCACGCACAACTTCTGCTTCTGTAGTGTGCTTGCAAGCTTGATTGGTATCTGGGCAGTTGTACTTGGCCGCCAGCAGAGAAAGCTGTTAAGCTGCTGTACCGGGCCATGGAGGGCTTGGATTGTTGTTGCTGGCAGAAGGGGATTTTGCCATTTGCTGTGCCATAGAGGGCTCAGTTTGCTAGAATCTGAGACTAGCAATTGTAAGGGCAAATCCTGATTTGTGGTTGTTATTCTGTGTGAATGCGTCCTGACTGTGAGAACGATTGAGAGAGAGTTTGTTGAGACGTGCTACCAGCACGAAGCGATTGAGGAGTTTGGACCCGTGGTTCCGTTTTTGGCGACTGAAACGGCCGGGGAAAAACAAAGCGAGTGGGGTGTTTGAAAACCCTTAAAGCCCCCTCCCTGCTGTGACTGTGGTGTGTGTGTTTTGGTTACCGGGAAGGTGTTCACTCTAACTATTTTTGAGGCAACATCCATCTTGTGTTAAAAGTTTTAAGTGCAGCATATGCTGAGTGAAAGAGTTGATTAGCCTCTGAGATCTGAAGTGTGAATGGTTTTGAAGTAGATTGAGGACAGACAAAGGACAGAACCAGTTTGGCAAGAAGGAATAGAAACCCTTGACAAGAGCTTGGTTGCAATTTTAGGTATGGAAACTGTGTTTGTAGATTGTTGGAATTAAAATAAGGGTAACTTTGGTCTGAGAACTCGATCTGACCAGATGAATAAAAGGAATTCCTTTACCTAAGTGGTTTAGGCTTGACTTGTAGGAGTTTGTGAATTCAGCAAACTGGCGAATAGACAGAGGAAATAAGAGAATGTATTTAGAAGGTTTATATCAGATGTCTATTGGGAGACTAGTGGCTCTGGATTAGGAGCAATGGGCTGTGGAGAATTTAGAAAGTCAAAAGAAGTGAATGGAATAGCTTGTATTTTTGGGAATTTTCCTGCAGCTTTTGGTGCATCTAGAGGTTGTCACTGTTCCTGGGTGCTTTTGCTGTGTAAAATTTGTGCAGGACGTTACTATTGTTCTTCTGCTAACTGGTACAGAAAATGTGCCCAGTGTAAACAACAGCTCCTTGATCAAGCTGATTTAGAGCAAAGATTTTAACACATTTAGTCTGTTTCAACTCCAGCTCCAGATTTAACTAAAGCAATTTCTATTTCAACTCCATCTCTAGCTCTAAGCACAGCTGAATCAACTCTGATTTCTATTTCAAGTTCAGCTTCATCTTCTATTTTATCCCCTATTCTGACTACTCCACTTACTCCTAAATCTCTCCCACTGCCCAGCAGTGACAGTGAGGAAGAGGAGTCCTCTCCAAAGGGTCCTACAGCATCCCAGACTCAGAAACAAACCAAAGAAGAGAACATCACAACGGGGAGGCAGTGGTTGCTTGGTTGCTCATGTTAAGAAAAACTGAGATGGACCGGAGGATCTTACCCTAGGAGACCCTCTAGTTATAATGAAACTCGGGAAGAAAGAAAGAAAAAGAAAGAAAAAAGAAAAAAAAAAAAAAAGAAGTTTTGATAAACACAGGAGCAACATATTCAGTGTTAAATAGAGCTTTAATACCAATAACAGATGATTATGTTATGGTAAAAGGGGTAACTGGCCAATCTGAAAAACCTATTTTTGTAGACCATTGAAATATAAACTTGGGAAACAATTGGGAATTCATAGGTTTTTATATATGCCCAATGCTTCATCAGCACTTTTGGGCAGTGATCTACTGGAACTATTAGAGGTAAAACAACAACAACAACAAAAATTAAAAATTGAGAGATTACTTTGGAGGTTGAGAACCAACAATATGTGGAATTGTTAAGCTTGATGTAGATAACTAATGAGGCTAAAGTTAAAAGTGAAGGTGAGATTTACAGAAAAATAATAGATCAGGTATTTTCTGGGGTTTGAGCTTCTAACATACCAGGAGAGCAAAGAATGCAACCCCAGTGCAAGTTAAGTTTCAAGTTAAAAAACAAAAACAACAACAACAACAACAAACTAGTTAGAGTTAAGCAATACCCCCTGAAGAAAAGTTAAGGGATTAGCCCAGTGATTGAATTTCTTTTTCCTGTTAAAAAAGCCTGATGGATCATAGCTGTTAATAGGATAACTGAGGATTTATACCCCATGGTTCCCAACCCTTACACTTTGTTAACTTGTTTAATACCGAACTAACATAGTTTATTGTTTAGATTTAAAGGATGCTTTCTTTTGCCTTCCTCTCCATGAAGCCAGCCAGAAAATTTTTGCATTTGAATAAAAAACTCAGCTCACATGGACACTGCTTCTGCAAGAGTTTAAAAAAAAAAAAAAAAAAAAAAATTGCCTACCTTGTTTGGAGAACAATTAGCAAAAGATCTGGAATCCTGGGAAGCTCCATCAGGAAGACAACTGTTACAGTATGTGGATGACCTCCTGATAGCTACCAAAACTCAAGAGGCACGTCTGGAGTGGATGGTAAGCCTCCTAAACTTTTTGGGCCTACAGTAGTATCGCATATCCCAGAAGAAAGCCCAGATGGTGAAGCAGACAGTTATTTACTTGGGCTACGAGGTTAGTACTGCACCAAGAACCTTAGGGCAGGATCACAAGGAAGCAATATGCCAGACCCCAAAACCCCGGACAGTAAAAGAACTGAGAACTTTTCTAGGCATGACGGGGTGATGCAGACTGTGGATTTCTAACTATGAGTTGCTTGTTAAACCTCTGTATGCCTTGATCACAGAAAGGAGCAGGGATCTCCAAAAGAAACAACGCAAGCCTTCGACCAGCTAAAGAAGGCCCTCATGTCAGCTCCAGCCCTGGGACTTCCAGACGTGAGTAAACCGTTCTTTTTGTTTTCACATGAGAAGCAGGGGATTGCTTTGGGAATACCAGCACAAAACCTGGGCCCGTATCACAGGGCAGTCGCCTGAGCAGCTGCATGCAGCAGCTAAGGAACGGCCAGGGTGCCTCAGAGCCATTGCAGCAGTGGCAGTGAACATCATGCAAGTTCACCCTAGGCCAGAAGATGACCGTGCCAGTATCCCACACAGCGTCTGCAGTCCTAAAAGTGAAAGGCGGACATTAGCTCTCCCCACAGAGATTCCTGAAGTACCAAGATGTTGAGATTGTGGTAACTAAATCTGTGAATCCAGTTTCCTTCCTCAGCGGGAGTATGGGAGAACCAGTGATCCATGAGTGTCTAGAAGCCATCGAAGCCACCTACTCCAGTTGCCCGGATCTGAAGGATACCCTGCTGAGAATACTGAGACCTGGTCCACTGATGGAAGCAGCTGTGTCATCAGTGGAAGGCATGCTGGGTATGTGGTTACCACAAGCAGAGAGGTAATAGAGTCTGGACCATTACCAACCAACACCTCAGCACAGAACGCCGAAATAACTGCCTTAACTCAGGCTTTAGAGCTGGCAAAAGGAAAGAAAGTTAATATCTACACAGACTTAAGGTATGCATTTGGGGTAGTTCATGCACATGGAGCCGTCTGGAAAGAAAGAGGACTATTGACAAGAAAAGAAGTATTAAACATGCACAAGAGATAAAACTGTTGGAGGCAGTCCAGCTACCTGAAAAGGTAGCCATCATGCATATCAAGGCACATGAAAAAGTGAGCTCTGAATTGGATTAAGAAAACAAGCTGGCGGACAGAAAGGCAAAAGAAGCAGCTAAAGGCGAGATAGGCAGTCTTAATTCCAGATGGGCAAATTTCCATTGAAGGTAAGCCAAAGCACAGTAAAAAGGACAAGAGGGGTGGGCTATTACAGATAAAAGGAAAGGAAGACTTATGTTCCCCCTCTTACATGCTATAGTCATTAGTGAAAGAGGAACATGAAAAAAAAACAAACAAAAAAAAAAAACCACATTGGGGAATAAATTAATTATTTAAAATATAGAATCAGAGCTAGAAATTTGTAAAATATAGTAATTTAGGTGACTTGCCAATGTAGCCTTTGCCTCCAAACTAATCCCAAAAATATTTTTAAACCAGAGCTTGGGCAAATTGGGAAAAGATATGTACCTGGGCAGCAATAGCAAATTGATTTGTTAGAACTACTCAGGAAAGGAGGGCATGGATACCTATTGGTATTAACAGATACCTTTTCAGGGTGGCCAGAAGCTTTCCCTACCAGAACTGCCAAAGTGCAAGAAGTAACCAAAGCAGTGTTATAAGAAATAATACCATGCTTTGGAGTCCCAGCCACAATGTTTTTAGATAGGGGGCCATATTTTATTTTAAAATTGTGCAGCAAATTAAGCAGCAAACCAGAGAACTAGATGGACCAGTACATGATGTATAGCCTGGGGATTATGTATACATTAAGTCTTTTGCAGAAAAACTTTGGAACCACGGTAGGAGAGACCATTTGTCCTAGGTTACAATGTAAAATGTGCCCAAAGTATGTATTCTATCACCATCTACATGAAATGTTGTTGTGCACCACTGTTTCTCGTGCCCCCTCCCTCCAGACTATCTTCTGTTAATGGCCCATCAATACCGTCCTGCATGACTCATAGATAACTCTCCCCAGGAGCTATCTCTGTTTAATAGGCAATCAAGGACCCATTGCAAAACTGATAAAATGATATCAGCCCATTGTGAGATGCTCCGCCCAGGGGGAGGAGCCAAGCATTCCCACCTGGATATAATCGGGGCCTTGGGACAGCACAGGCAGCCTTACCCACTGGACTCCCAGAGGACAAGAGCTACCAGACCTTTCTGCAAGAACACTGCTTCAACAAGACCACTTCATCTGGACTGCCACCACCACGGTTTCAGGTTGTATTCTGACTCTGTCAGTGATCTTTTGTACCATTGCATGTGTTTCATTTTATTTTACTTTTTTTTTTCCTCTCCTATTAAATTGTCTTTTCTGACTTGGAGTCTCTCGCTGGTTTTGCCTTCAAGCCAGCACACCATTCCAAGTGCTCCTCATCATCTTTAATACAATCAAGATCAAGGAACAAAGCACCTGGATCCATCACTCACAAGTGAAGAAAGCTTCTGAGAAACTCTGGAAAGTTATATTGGGTGAAAATGAACTAAAATTAAAACTTTCTTGGGAAAATAAATGATAACTCTAATATAACAACTTTTTGAAATATAAGAAAGCTTGTAATTGTAATGGGTAATCAAATAGGTATAGCCTGGAAGGTTGTGGCATTTATGACCATTGCTATAGCCACAGCCAATGCAGCACCACTGCATTAGAATGTGACTGGTAAATAGAAGTGCCAAGGGAAAGCTTATGATTTTATCTCCTGTAAGTCTCTGATTCAGATGCTAAAAATTACAAATGCAACTGTGTAAGTAAACTTAATTTAACTTGTCCATTTGTAACTTTGTCAAAACTGAAGAATGTGATTTTTCCCACCAACATATAAAGGCAAACTTGACTACTGTTCAAGAAATATTGCCTGTGCCTATAGAGATGAACTTAACTTCAGTTGCACAATTATTGAAACACCATAGATTAAAGAAAAGAAGAAAAAATTAGAAAGAAAGAGAACTATGATTGCAATGCATCATAACACAGAGACTACACAGAGAGTATTTAAAAGTTAGTAGAAGGCCCATCCCATCATTGGTGGGATGTGCTTTTAGGGTAGTCACCAGCTGCAACTGGTTTGCTCAATACCTTAGTTTATTTAATTATTGTTTTGTTTAATTTAGTTGGTATAAGTTTGATTTTGTTTGTTATAATACTTCTTTGGAATTGGAGAATGCTGAAGCAACTAGCAGCTTTAATTTTAATATTAAGAGCATATAGTACAGTTTTAAAGGACCCCTACCACAGAGTTTTGCTAGATAAAGAAGAATTTACATATTAGTAAAAGAATTTACTAACTTTGAAAAAGGAGTGGGGAAATGATACATGACTTTTAAGAGTTAAGATTTTAGCTAAGGGTTTGAAGCAATTTATATTGATCAAGATGTAAGTTAGATTAGTAAATGGTAGGTTAATGATTATTAGATGCCCAAGCTAGAGTGAACTGTTGTATTATGAGTTTGTTTATAGAAAAAGTGGAGTAAGTGATCCGTCATAAGAACAGACTGAAACCAGTAAGAACAATGGCCAGCACCTGGACTTGGTATCAATCAATCACGAAGCAGAGGACCTTGGACAGGGTCACAGAGACCTGATGAAGACACTCCTGACTTCATCCTTTGAGACCACTGACCCAATTAGAGACCACCAACCCAATTCAAGAGAAGAACTGCGCACGCGTGAAGGACTGATAGCCTCATTTTAATACAGAGCGGGGATGGGAGGTGCTGGGGCTATGCATATTTATTGTATGTAAGATCTTGGAAAATAAATAGAGAGCAAAGAGCCTTGTTCGGGGCGGCCACGCCTTTCGGAGATGACTCCCGTGCCGCCCGCCGGTGAATAAACATACCACTTTCTAACTTTAATTAGTTAGAGGTTTTTTTGTTCGTGACTATATCGGTTTTCAATGACTCACCCCATCCACCTCCTGGTTCAAGAGAGTGATCCCCAGGCTGTGACAGGGCTTTTTCCCAGGGGAGATGAGCCTAGGTGCAGGGACAAACCACTACCCGATCAGGGACAAGGTGGGAGTGGAACAGAGTTGGGTTACATTCCAGTGTGGGAGGATGGGCGGGGAGAAGGAGCAGGGACAAACCTCGTGATACATGGTGGTACAGAAGAAACCATTACAAAACCCAATATAAAAATGAAATACAATAAAAACCAAATTAATGCACTACAACATCTCCCCCTTTCTTATTAAATTATGAAGGAGGAAGGCTCAGTCTGTGGGAGATGCTCAGAGTTCAGCTCTTGAGTACCTTTAAATCTGAAAAAAGAAATAATGACATTTAGTGCAAATAAACTGTTCAGAAAAATACAGTTAAGGGAAAAGGATAATTAGAAGGAGAGGGTTTAGCACTTTCTCCTCCTCCAGGCAGCACTGGCCACTTGTGGGGCCTCTGCACGTGGCTTTGCACTTTTAGGGATGAAAGGTTTCACCCACTCGGCTGGCACCCACTTGAGACCTGGGGGAGTGGACACGCAGGCATACCCACAACCCCCGGTAACCAGATCATGAGGACTTTTTGTTTCCCTGGTTGCTGGATCCTTTACTATCACCTCTGGTGGCTTCTGCTAAAAAGCAGAACTGGTTAAAGCAGGATTAGTCAATTTAATATTTGCATTTTCCATTTTTTTCTCCCCCCTCCTTGGACTTGCCCCGTTTTTGTCAGCATGTTGGGCAAGCTGGCACTCATCTTTTAGTTTTCTGAAAAATTTTCTTTGGGCCGCTGAGACCCCCCGCCTCCATCATCCCAAAAGTCCAATAATTGTCTCTTTAAAGGGCACCGAGATGCCCAATGTCCAGCCTGATCATACAGGAGACACGTTGTTCTTCCCTTGGGCAGTGGTCGTGGCACAGGCACAGGGGGCACGGTATCTGCAGCAGCAGCTCTTTGCGGTGGCTTGAATGCATCTCTGGAACTGTGGCTTTGGTGAGCTGTCATGAAGGGAACCTTCCTGGCACACACCTGGAGCATGTCATCTAAGTCTGGAGCCGGTTCCATGGACAGGCTGAGGATGGCTGCCTTGCACTGTTCGTTTGCATTGGTCAGCGCCATCTCCTCCAGGACCTGTTCCTGGGCTCCTTCTTTCTTAACCTGTAACTTGATAGCTCGGGTTAATCACTCCACAAACCTTACAAGAGGTTCTGATGGAAGCAAAGGAATTTCCTGAGCCTGCCTGTGGGCTGAGACCCATTCACCATCACCACATAGATGTTCTAACAGAATTGGGATATTATTATCATCAACAGCTGTGTTCAGGATTTTGCCAAAGCTCCAGAAGTAAATCTCTTCGGAGCTCAAAGGGAACAATAGGATTCCCTGCTAAATTTCCTTTTAAAAGGTTGCGAAAGTATTCACTTTCCTATCCAAAGTCAATCTGAGCTTTGCATAAACCCCAAATTGCTTTTGTGGGGGTTAGGGGTCCCAATCACCATGGACAAACCCCCCTCTTTTTGACAGTTGATATGTGACAGGGGTGGCAGAAAAGTCAGGATCACTTCCTGCTTCCAGGTTCCCGGCTCCCCCCCCCGGCGCATGGGACCTGGGACTGTGGGCAGGGAAACCGTGGGAAGCAGGGGCAGGGAGGGGCTGGAGGCTTGAGTCACACGGGGAGGAGTTGGAGTGCGGAGGTTTGAGGGTAGAGGCAGAGTCAGAGGAGAGGGCAGTGCCAGGGGCGGCACCGAAGGGAAGGAGGGGTCTGGGGAGAGGAAGGGATTGCGAAAGGGATTGCGGGAAGGAGGGACAGACAAAGAGAGAGGCTCCTTTGGCATCTGCCATTTTGGGGAACAAAGGAGTCTCCACCATCTTGTGATCCCCCCACAGAACTGAGACCAGCTTGGGATTCACTGAGATGGGGGGGTTGAGCACCTGAACTGTCTGCAAAAGCAAACCGAACACGGGGTTTACAAACTGGGGAAGAAGGGAGGTTTGGGGAAAGTTTAGGGTTTCCTCGAGGAATCTGGCCAGGATTAGTGGAGCAGGGGGTCTCAGGAATTCAAGGAAAGCCAGAGGAGCTGCAGCTTCCCTGCCCTGTGTGGTGGGCTGCTTTCCTCAGAATACCCGAGCTTGTTGAAGGGATTTTGGGGTCAGGAGAGGGAGAAACTGAGGAAACTGGGGAAAAATCACAAAGAACTGGCTGGTTTTTTCCTTCATTTTGCTTCTGCAATGCAAGCTCCAGAGAGGAAAATTTGCAGTTTTTTTACCCTTAGGGGAGCATGATTCAGCCAATTTATTTGCAACTGCTTCCCAACATTCCAGGAAGTTTATTTCTTCTAGGGACACATGTGGAAAGTGAGGAAAACAAACAGCGAATAAATTTTTTTCAACTGTTTCTTTGAACAATCAGTCCCACCATCATCCAAGGCACTTAAAATTTTGTAAAATACTCTTTTCTGGCACACAGACAGCCTAGCACCCATTTTTTGGCTCAGATTTTAAGTTTCTGTGTTCCCTTTGACTGCAACTGGGAAACTGAAAGAAACAAACAAACAAACCTCGCTGGAGAGAAAAAAAAACCCGAGAGGAGAATCTGTTGCTTTTTCCACCCCTGGGGCAGTGCAGCTGAAACCAATTTTCTTCTAAAAGCATCCTGAAGGTTTCCTCTGAAGGCAAAAAACCTTCCCCCAAAGGAAAAACCCCTCCCTGAGGTTTAAAGCCTCTGAAAGATTTTTCCTAAGATTCCCGAGTTGGGAACACTCACCAAAAATCCAGCGTGCAGACAAAAAAACTTCCCAGTCACTCCCCTTTGCCTGAAACTGACCCGTTTGGTGCAAAAAGAGCTTCCAGTTTTGGTTCCCAGGGTCGGCTGTCCACGAACACGTGCTCACCTTCTCTGGGAGCAGCCTGTCCATCGGAAGGGCTTCTTCGCAGCAATCCGATGGGGTTTTTTGAGTCCAAAGGAAAACCACAGCCTCTCTCTCTGCAGTCCAGTGTTTCGGAGACTCCACAGTGAACACCAAGCCTGACCGGTCTGTCTCTGCATGGATGGGCCACGTTTCTGGACTCATGTGCCTGCGTGGGGTTCCTCGGCCACGTGCTCCACAAGTGGTCCTTCGAGCCCTCTGAGAGCCCTCTGTGGCTTCAGGCACCATGCTTGGGCATCACCTACAGTGTCTCTCTCCCAGAGCCCTGGCTCCATTTTTGCCTTGGCTAGCTTGAGAGAGAATCCATGCCAGGAAGGAATTTTTTCCTTCAGGTCCTTAAAGATCCCAGAGGCTGCTGGAACCTTTTCCTTTAGAGAGAACAGGTCTCCATCGATGGCAAAAGGAAAGAGTCTGCCCACGATCTGGGGGGAATCATGTCTTTATTCTGGGGTCCTGTCCCCACACGGTCTGGAGCTCAGTCCAGTCCCTGTCCCTGTCCCCATCGCAAGAGAGGGATCCATGTTCTTCTCCTGGCTTTTACCATGGGGGAAGGGGCTAGAGGCAGGGACAAGCCACTACCCAACCAGGGATAAGGTGGGAGTGGAACAGAGTTGGATTACATTCCAGTGTGGGAGGATGAGCAGGGAGAAGGAGCAGGGACAAACCTCATGATACATGATGGTACAGAAGAAACCATTACAAAACCCAATATAAAAATGAAATACAATATAAACCAAATTAATGCACTACAACAATCGGGAGCCCGACCAACTAGCACACGATCAGAAGCCCAATCAACTGGCACAACATCAGGAGCTCAACCAACTGCTACAAGATCAGGAGCTACTATTGAGTCCTTTTCCCTGAAGGACTTTATGGCCTAAGAAAGGATTACACTCGACGACTTGATGAATCTATAATTAGTTGGTTAGTCCGTCTTTGGGATGCTGCAGGCGAGGCTACAATGCTGGATGGCACTGAAGCCAGGCATTTAGGATCCCTGCCACATGATCCAGTTATTGACCAAGAAATGATGAGGGAGGCTCACTCTTGCAGTCTCTGGGAACCGGTCCTGGGAAGTGTGGCACAAAGATATCTGTGTGCAGACGATCTCTATATGCAGCAAACCCAGTGGAAATCCATTGAACAAGGGATTCAATGCTTGAGAGAAATGGCAGTGGCGGAGATGGTCTTCTCAGATGACCTAAACACTAGGGACCCCGACTTGGTACCATGTACACCTGTGATGTGGCGAAAACTTGTACCACTTGGGCCACAAGAATACTCTTCTGCTTTAGCAAAAATTAAGTGGGATGACACAGAGGAGACTGTGCTTGATATGGTGAAGAAGCTCCGAACATATGCAGATGCCGTGCATGGTCCAACACACGCAAGAATTGCAGCTCTGGAAATGCATATGCGGAAATTAAAAGACAAAATGGAGGAGATAGGCCTTTCTCTAAATCTCTGCAGTACAGGTCAGAGGTTCTGGCACCACACGCAAACGCTCCCCAGATAGAGAGGGAAAAGGCATCCCACAGGCTAAGCTGTGGTCCTTCCTGCGTGAATGTGGAGAAAACATGAGAAGATGGGATGGAGAATCTAGTGATGCTCTGGCACAACGGCTGCGTGAATTGATGGAAGACAAGACTATGAGAGGAAGTTCTACCAAGAAGGAAGCAGCTCTGGTTACCCAGGAAAATAAGGACAACCAGGCTTAGAGGGACCCTGCCTCTAGCCAGGTAGAGGGTAGGGAAAACCATGTTTTTTGGACTGTGTAGATTCATTGGCTGTCGTGGGCTTTCCCCGACATTCAGGTGGTTTCAGAGTCCTTTGCTCCCCTGCACAGCTCCGAGCCAAGCCGAAGGAAGAGACAGAGTTCTCAGGTTTAGATTTTTCAATGTTGCATACTTCGTTTATTGTTTCTTATCTTACAATTTTCTCGGAGTCCGACAAGATGTTCACAGCTGCATGTTTCCTCACGTCTC
>NW_026690467.1:0-24891 GCF_015227805.2 Hirundo rustica | reverse complement strand
CCATGGTGTGTGGTGACACTGCCATGGTGTGGTGTGACACTGCCATGGTGTGTGTGTGACACTGCCATGGTGTGTGTGACACTGCCATGGTGTGTGTGTGACACTGCCATGGTGTGTGTGTGACACTGCCATGGTGTGTGTGTGACACTGCCATGGTGTGTGTGTGACACTGCCATGGTGTGTGTGTGACACTGCCATGGTGTGTGTGTGACACTGCCATGGTGTGTGTGTGACACTGCCATGGTGTGTGTGTGTGACACTGCCATGGTGTGTGTGGTGTGACACTGCCATGGTGTGTGTGTGTGACACTGCCATGGTGTGTGTGTGACACTGCCATGGTGTGTGTGTGACACTGCCATGGTGTGTGTGACACTGCCATGGTGTGTGTGTGACACTGCCATGGTGTGTGTGTGACACTGCCATGGTGTGTGTGTGTGACACTGCCATGGTGTGTGTGTGTGTGACACTGCCATGGTGTGTGTGTGTGACACTGCC
Source organism: Hirundo rustica (assembly GCF_015227805.2). NCBI lineage: Eukaryota > Metazoa > Chordata > Aves > Passeriformes > Hirundinidae > Hirundo > Hirundo rustica. The sequence continues at coordinate 24,396 of NW_026690467.1, read as the reverse complement.
ATGGTGTGTGTGTGACACTGCCATGGTGTGTGTGTGACACTGCCATGGTGTGTGTGTGACACTGCCATGGTGTGTGTGTGACACTGCCATGGTGTGTGTGTGACACTGCCATGGTGTGTGTGTGACACTGCCATGGTGTGTGTGTGTGACACTGCCATGGTGTGTGTGTGTGACACTGCCATGGTGTGTGTGTGTGACACTGCCATGGTGTGTGTGTGACACTGCCATGGTGTGTGTGACACTGCCATGGTGTGTGTGTGTGACACTGCCATGGTGTGTGTGTGTGACACTGCCATGGTGTGTGTGTGACACTGCCATGGTGTGTGTGTGTGACACTGCCATGGTGTGTGTGTGTGACACTGCCATGGTGTGTGTGTGTGACACTGCCATGGTGTGTGTGTGTGACACTGCCATGGTGTGTGTGTGACACTGCCATTGTGTGTGTGACACTGCCATGGTGTGTGTGTGACACTGCCATGGTGTGTGTGTGACACTGTCATGGTGTGTGTGTGTGACACTGCCATGGTGTGTGTGACACTGCCATGGTGTGTGTGTGACACTGCCATGGTGTGTGTGTGACACTGCCATGGTGTGTGTGTGTGACACTGCCATGGTGTGTGTGTGTGACACTGCCATGGTGTGTGTGTGACACTGCCATGGTGTGTGTGTGACACTGCCATGGTGTGTGTGTGTGACACTGCCATGGTGTGTGTGTGTGACACTGCCATGGTGTGTGTGTGACACTGCCATGGTGTGTGTGACACTGCCATGGTGTGTGTGTGTGACACTGCCATGGTGTGTGTGACACTGCCATGGTGTGTGTGTGTGACACTGCCATGGTGTGTGTGTGTGACACTGCCATGGTGTGTGTGTGACACTGCCATGGTGTGTGTGTGACACTGCCATGGTGTGTGTGTGTGACACTGCCATGGTGTGTGTGACACTGCCATGGTGTGTGTGACACTGCCATGGTGTGTGTGTGACACTGCCATGGTGTGTGTGTGACACTGCCATGGTGTGTGTGTGTGACACTGCCATGGTGTGTGTGACACTGCCATGGTGTGTGTGTGTGACACTGCCATGGTGTGTGTGACACTGCCATGGTGTGTGTGTGACACTGCCATGGTGTGTGTGTGACACTGCCATGGTGTGTGTGTGACACTGCCATGGTGTGTGTGTGACACTGCCATGGTGTGTGTGTGACACTGCCATGGTGTGTGTGTGACACTGCCATGGTGTGTGTGACACTGCCATGGTGTGTGTGTGTGACACTGCCATGGTGTGTGTGTGACACTGCCATGGTGTGTGTGACACTGCCATGGTGTGTGTGTGACACTGCCATGGTGTGTGTGTGTGACACTGCCATGGTGTGTGTGTGTGACACTGCCATGGTGTGTGTGTGTGACACTGCCATGGTGTGTGTGTGACACTGCCATGGTGTGTGTGACACTGCCATGGTGTGTGTGTGACACTGCCATGGTGTGTGTGTGTGACACTGCCATGGTGTGTGTGTGTGACACTGCCATGGTGTGTGTGACACTGCCATGGTGTGTGTGTGTGACACTGCCATGGTGTGTGTGACACTGCCATGGTGTGTGTGTGTGACACTGCCATGGTGTGTGTGTGTGACACTGCCATGGTGTGTGTGTGTGACACTGCCATGGTGTGTGTGTGTGACACTGCCATGGTGTGTGTGTGACACTGCCATGGTGTGTGTGTGTGACACTGCCATGGTGTGTGTGACACTGCCATGGTGTGTGTGTGACACTGCCATGGTGTGTGTGACACTGCCATGGTGTGTGTGTGACACTGCCATGGTGTGTGTGTGTGACACTGCCATGGTGTGTGTGTGTGACACTGCCATGGTGTGTGTGTGACACTGCCATGGTGTGTGTGACACTGCCATGGTGTGTGTGTGTGACACTGCCATGGTGTGTGTGTGACACTGCCATGGTGTGTGTGTGACACTGCCATGGTGTGTGTGACACTGCCATGGTGTGTGTGACACTGCCATGGTGTGTGTGTGACACTGCCATGGTGTGTGTGTGACACTGCCATGGTGTGTGTGACACTGCCATGGTGTGTGTGTGTGACACTGCCATGGTGTGTGTGTGACACTGCCATGGTGTGTGTGTGACACTGCCATGGTGTGTGTGTGTGACACTGCCATGGTGTGTGTGTGTGACACTGCCATGGTGTGTGTGTGACACTGCCATGGTGTGTGTGTGACACTGCCATGGTGTGTGTGTGTGACACTGCCATGGTGTGTGTGTGACACTGCCATGGTGTGTGTGTGACACTGCCATGGTGTGTGTGACACTGCCATGGTGTGTGTGTGTGACACTGCCATGGTGTGTGTGTGTGACACTGCCATGGTGTGTGTGACACTGCCATGGTGTGTGTGTGACACTGCCATGGTGTGTGTGACACTGCCATGGTGTGTGTGTGTGACACTGCCATGGTGTGTGTGTGACACTGCCATGGTGTGTGTGTGTGACACTGCCATGGTGTGTGTGTGACACTGCCATGGTGTGTGTGACACTGCCATGGTGTGTGTGTGTGACACTGCCATGGTGTGTGTGACACTGCCATGGTGTGTGTGTGACACTGCCATGGTGTGTGTGACACTGCCATGGTGTGTGTGTGTGACACTGCCATGGTGTGTGTGTGTGACACTGCCATGGTGTGTGTGACACTGCCATGGTGTGTGTGTGTGACACTGCCATGGTGTGTGTGTGTGACACTGCCATGGTGTGTGTGTGTGACACTGCCATGGTGTGTGTGTGACTCTGCCATGGTGTGTGTGTGTGACACTGCCATGGTGTGTGTGTGTGACACTGCCATGGTGTGTGTGACACTGCCATGGTGTGTGTGTGACACTGCCATGGTGTGTGTGTGACACTGCCATGGTGTGTGTGTGTGACACTGCCATGGTGTGTGTGTGTGACACTGCCATGGTGTGTGTGACACTGCCATGGTGTGTGTGTGACACTGCCATGGTGTGTGTGTGACACTGCCATGGTGTGTGTGTGACACTGCCATGGTGTGTGTGTGACACTGCCATGGTGTGTGTGACACTGCCATGGTGTGTGTGTGTGACACTGCCATGGTGTGTGTGTGTGACACTGCCATGGTGTGTGTGACACTGCCATGGTGTGTGTGTGACACTGCCATGGTGTGTGTGACACTGCCATGGTGTGTGTGTGTGACACTGCCATGGTGTGTGTGTGTGACACTGCCATGGTGTGTGTGACACTGCCATGGTGTGTGTGACACTGCCATGGTGTGTGTGTGTGACACTGCCATGGTGTGTGTGTGACACTGCCATGGTGTGTGTGTGTGACACTGCCATGGTGTGTGTGACACTGCCATGGTGTGTATGACACTGCCATGGTGTGTGTGACACTGCCATGGTGTGTGTGACACTGCCATGGTGTGTGTGTGACACTGCCATGGTGTGTGTGTGTGACACTGCCATGGTGTGTGTGTGTGACACTGCCATGGTGTGTGTGTGACACTGCCATGGTGTGTGTGTGACACTGCCATGGTGTGTGTGTGTGACACTGCCATGGTGTGTGTGACACTGCCATGGTGTGTGTGTGTGACACTGCCATGGTGTGTGTGTGACACTGCCATGGTGTGTGTGTGTGACACTGCCATGGTGTGTGTGCGACACTGCCATGGTGTGTGTGACACTGCCATGGTGTGTGTGTGACACTGCCATGGTGTGTGTGTGTGACACTGCCATGGTGTGTGTGTGTGACACTGCCATGGTGTGAGTGACACTGCCATGGTGTGTGTGTGACACTGCCATGGTGTGTGTGACACTGCCATGGTGTGTGTGACACTGCCATGGTGTGTGTGACACTGCCATGGTGTGTGTGTGTGACACTGCCATGGTGTGTGTGACACTGCCATGGTGTGTGTGTGTGACACTGCCATGGTGTGTGTGTGACACTGCCATGGTGTGTGTGTGACACTGCCATGGTGTGTGTGTGACACTGCCATGGTGTGTGTGTGTGACACTGCCATGGTGTGTGTGACACTGCCATGGTGTGTGTGTGACACTGCCATGGTGTGTGTGTGTGACACTGCCATGGTGTGTGTGTGACACTGCCATGGTGTGTGTGTGTGACACTGCCATGGTGTGTGTGTGACACTGCCATGGTGTGTGTGTGACACTGCCATGGTGTGTGTGACACTGCCATGGTGTGTGTGTGTGACACTGCCATGGTGTGTGTGACACTGCCATGGTGTGTGTGTGACACTGCCATGGTGTGTGTGTGACACTGCCATGGTGTGTGTGTGTGACACTGCCATGGTGTGTGTGTGTGACACTGCCATGGTGAGTGTGTGACACTGCCATGGTGTGTGTGTGACACTGCCATGGTGTGTGTGACACTGCCATGGTGTGTGTGTGTGACACTGCCATGGTGTGTGTGACACTGCCATGGTGTGTGTGTGTGACACTGCCAGGGTCATTGTGGCTTTGTCCCTCTGCCATCTCCGAGAGGAGCTGGGACCCCATTTTTAGTTTTAGTTTGAGCTCCAAACTCTTTTGGGGTGAGGATTGGTGTCCCCAGGATCGGTGACCCATGGGTTGGTGTCCCAAGGATTGCTGTCCCCAGGATCGGTCACCTATGGATTTCTGTCCCCAGGATTGGTGTCCCCAGGATTTGTGTCCCATGGATCAGTGTCCCATGGATTGGTGACCTCAGGATTGGTCTCCTCAGGATTGCTGTCCCAAGGATCGGTGCCCTGAGGATTTGTGTCCCATGGATTGGTGTCCCATGGATTTGTGTCCCAAGGATTGCTGTCCCATGGATTGGTGTCCCATGGATTGATGTCCCATGGATTGGTGTCCTCAGGATTGGTGTCCCATGGATTGATGATTGATGTCCATGGATTGGTGTCCCAAGGGCTGGTGACCTCGGAATTGGTGTCCCAAGGATTGATGTCCCATGAATTGATGTCCCATGGATTGGTGTCCCAAGGATTGCTGTCCTCAGGATTGATGTCCCATGGATATGTGTCCCATGGATTTGTGTCCCAAGGATTGGTGTCCCATGGATTGATGATTGATGTCCATGGATTGGTGTCCCACAGATTGGTGTCCCGTGGATTGGTGTCCACAGGATTGAGTGTCCCAAGGATTGGTGTCATCAGGATTTGTGTCCCATGGACTGGTGACTCAGGATTGGTGTTCCCAGGATTGGTGTTCCCAGGATTGTTGTCCCATGGATTGGTGTCCCATGGATTGGTGTGCCAAGGATTGGTGTCCTCAGGATTGGTGTCCCATGGATTGATGATTGATGTCCATGGATTGGTGTCCCACAGATTGGTGTCCCATGGATTGGTGACCTCAGGATTGGCTTCCTCAGGATTCATGTCCCATGGATTGGTGACCTGAGGAATGGTGTCCACAGGATTGGTGTCCCACGGATTGGTGTCATCAGGATTGGTGTCCCATGGATTGGTGTCATCAGGATTGGTGTCCCATGAATTGATGTCCCATGGATTGGTGTTGTCAGGATTGTTGTCCCATGGATTGGTGTCCCATGGATTGGTGTGCCAAGGATTGGTGTCCTCAGGATTGATGTCCTCAGGATTGATGTCCCATGGATTGGTGTTGTCAGGACTGGTGACCTCAGGACTGCTGTCCCAAGGATCGGTGCCCTGAGGATTTGCGTCCCATGGATTGACGATTGATGTCCATGGATTGGTGTCCCAAGGATTGGTGACCTCGGAATTGGTGTCCCAAGGATTGATGTCCCATGAATTGATGTCCATGGATTGGTGTCCCAAGGACTGGTGTCCCAAAGATTCGTGTCCCATGGATTGGTGACCTGAGGATTGGTGTCCCATGGATTGGTGACCTGAGGATTGGTGTCCACAGGATTGGTGACCTGAGGATTGGTGTCCCAAGGATTGGTGTCCCATGGATTGGTGACCTCAGGATTGGTGTCCTGAGGATTGGTGTCCCAAGGATTGGTGTCCCATGGATTCGTGTCCCATGGATTGGTGACCTGAGGATTGGTGTCCTGAGGATTGGTGTCCCATGGATTGGTGTCCCATGGATTGGTGTCCCGAGGATTGGTGTCCCAAGGATTGGTGTCCTGAGGATTGGTGTCCTGAGGATTGGTGTCCACAGGATTGGTGTCCCAAGGATTGGTGTCCCAAGGATTGGTGTCCCAAGGATTGGTGTCCCATGGATTGGTGTCCCGAGGATTGGTGTCCACAGGATTGGTGTCCCAAGGATTGGTGTCCCAAGGACTGGTGTCCCATGGATTGGTGTCCCATGGATTGGTGTCCCAAGGATTGGTTTTCTGAGCACTGGTCTCCTCAGGATTGTTCTCCCCGTTCACGTCCCACCACAGAACTCCCACCGAGGCTGTCAGGAGTCACCTCAGAAATTCTCTTCCTGGCACGGTGGGGTCGTCATTCCAGCAAAAAATGCATTTCTGGGAGTTTCCCCCCCAGGAAACTGCACGTCCGTCCCTGGGGAGGTTTTGGGGGCACCCCTGGGTGGCAGCGGAGCGCGATCCCCGCTCAGCCCCGCTCCAGCAGCCGGGAGAGAAACATTCCCTGCTGGGCTGCTCCCAGGAATCCTCGGAGAGAGGAGCTGCGGCCGCTCGGATCCCGGGAGAGTCGCCCCAAAACCCCCAAAATCAGCAGGTCCGGCTGCCCTGCCCTCCCCCAAACCCCGCCAAGTGACACTGGGACACTGCAGCGGCCACCTACGAGTGTCACCTCTGCCCCCCAAACTCGGAATTCTCCTGCGTCCCCGCCTGGAGAATTCCCCCGTTGGAAGCACCTTGGACGCCTTCTATGGAAACACTCGGAGCCGCCCTTCCTGCGGCACCCCCCAAAAATCGAGGCAGAAATCACTCAGGCTGTCCCTTGGGGCTTTGGGGACACCTCGGGGACACCTCGGGGACACCTCAGGGCCCGGGGCTTAACGGCACCCCTGGGCCTGGAGCTGCCCCCAACAAGAATTGCGCTTTTCCAAGGGGTGCTGCCGGGTTCTGGCGGATCCCGGCGAATTTGGGGGATCTCCCTCACCCTCCAAACCTCCGGATCCGCGCGTCCCCCTCCCTCTTCCCTCCGGGAGCGGTCCGGGGAGCGGGGAGGGGGGGTCCCTGGCTGAGTCATTTATTTATTTTCCCGGTGCCATATGAAAGGCAGCCCCGGGTGTTTCCATACGAGGCGGATAGGTGCTTCCAACACTGACATTCTCCAGGAGAAAAATAGGCAGGAAAGCTCCTGGCGCAGCAGTTTTATTGTGTTAATAAGTTTGGCGTCTATAAGCACCATATGTAAATGACTGCTATAGCGCCTCGCTGCCATTTAACATTATGCTGGGGAGGTGAGCGGGAGCCAAGTCTGCAGCATTTCCATTAATACGCCACGAGCTGCCAATTCCGGAGGGTTTTTTGGGTTTTTTTTCCCCTCTTTTTTTTTTTTTCCCTTTCTTTTTTTTTTTAATTTTTATTTTTTTTAAAAAAAAATTTCCCCCCTTTTTTTTTTTTTTTTTTCTGGAAAACGGGGAAAGAGAGCGGCGCCAAAAATGCTGCCTGGGCCGGGTCCTTCGGGTGGGAGACGGGTAAATATTGCGTTCATTTAGCCCCGGGGGCAGCTCCCGGGGCTTGGAGCCGCTCTGGGAAAATCCCGCTTTGCCGAGGGTCCCCGTGGCTGTGCGGAGGGAGAAGGGCCCAGGGATGGGCAAACGCGGCTGTGCCAAAGCCGCCGAAATCTCCCTGTCCCCCCCATTCCCTCAAAAAAAACATGAGAAAAAACCAAAAAAAAAAAAAAAAAAAAAAAAGACGGGGGGGGAATTTTATATATATTTATATATATATATTTTTTTTTTTTTAAATCTAAACCGCCGCGATTTTCTTCCTCCTGCGAGGGATCTGCAGCGGGTTTGTGTTGAGTCGATGGCTCGGCGCAGTCATATGGATGGCAGGCTCCCAGCCATTATTAGTGTAAACAGATTTGTGAGCAGTATATTTAGCCGCTCCATATTGCTTTTAGGAAATGTGCACATTGCCGCGGCACGCGCTTCCAGAGGGCCATACCCTGCCGAGGCTCTGCAGGTGGGCACCGAGCCCCCCCCTCCCCGGAGCTCCCCGAGGGCTCTGCCCCACCCCGGGGTGCTGGCGGGGCTCGGGGTGCGCACCCCGGCCGTGCCACCCGCGTGGGAACGGGAGGGCCGAGGGCGCAGGGGCCGGGATGCGGCTCCTGGAGGAGGTGGTGGCAGCACCGGGGCTCCTGGGTGGGGGCGCAGAGAGGATTCGGGGGGCTGCAGGGAGCCAGGCCCTGGCCGGAGATGTGAGCAGCCTCAGCCGTGGGGTGAGAGCGGCGCCAGGGGGGAAACAGCCAGGGAATGCCCAGGGACACAGGGATACAGGGATACAGGGAACAGACTGGGACACAGGGACACAGGGACTGGGTCACAGGGATACAGGGACACAGGGATACAGGTGACACAGGGATACAGGGATACAGGGATACAGGGACACAGGGACACAGGGATACAGGGATACAAGGACAGGTGACACAGGGAACAGCCAGGGACACAGGGATACAGGGATACAGGTGACACTGGGACACAGGGACACTGGGATACAGGGATACAGGGATACAGGTGACACAGGGAACAGACTGGGACACAGGGACACAGGGACACGGGGACACAGAGACAGGGACACAGGGACACAGGGACACAGGGATACAGGTGACACAGGGATACAGGGATACAGGTGACACAGGGACACAGGGATACAGGTGACACAGGTGACACTGGGACACATACAGCGATACAGGTGACACAAGGACACAGGGACACAGGGACACAGGGACACGGGGACACAGGGACACAGGAACACGGGGACACAGGGAACAGACTGGGACACAGGGACACAGGGACACAGGGACACAGGGACACGGGGACACAGGGAACAGACTGGGACACAGGGACACAGGGACACAGGGACACAGGGATACAGGGAACAGTCAGGGACACAGGGACACAGGGACACAGGGACACAGGGATACAGGGAACAGTCAGGGACACAGGGACACAGGGACACAGGGACACAGGGACACAGGGACACAGGGACCCAAGTGACACAGCCACCCAGGGAACACTCTGGAACACAGGTGACATGGGAACTCAGGGAACACTCTGGGGCACAGGAGACACAGGCACCCAGGGACACAGGTGCCACAGCCACCCCGGGCACGCTCTGACCCCAGCCCGGCTCTCCGGCACCCCGGACCCACTGCACGCCGAGCCGGGGCTGTGGGCACAATGCCGTGCCAGGGCTGGGGGGCACAGCACTGCCTGGAGCGGTTCGGGCTCTGTCCCTGGTCATGTCCAGCCCCGAAGGAGCGGTGGCACTGCCCCGAGGGGTTCGGGCTCTGTCCCCTGCCATCCCAGTCCCAAGGAGCGGTGGCACTGCCCGGAGCGGTTCGGGCTCTGTCCCCTCTCTCCCCCAGCCCCAAAGGAGTGGTGGCATTGCCCGGAGCGGTTTTTACTCTGTCCCCTGCCATCCCAGCCCCGAGGAGCGGTGGCACTGCCCGGGGCGGTTTTTACTCTGTCCCCTGGCCATGTCCAGCCCCGAAGGAGCGGTGGCACTGCCCCGAGGGGTTTTTACTCTGTCCCCTGCCCTGCCCAGCCCCAAGGAGCGGTGGCACTGCCCGGGGCGGTTTTTACTCTGTCCCCTGGCCATCCCCAGCCCCGAGGAGCAGTGGCACTGCCCGGAGGGGTTTTTACTCTGTCCCCTGGCCATCCCCAGCCCCGAGGAGCGGTGGCACTGCCCGGGGCGGTTTTTACTCTGTCCCCTGCCATCCCAGCCCCAAGGAGTGGTGGCACTGCCCGGAGGGGTTTTTACTCTGTCCCCTGCCATCCCAGCCCCAAGGAGTGGTGGCACTGCCCCGAGGGGTTCGGGCTCTGTCCCCTGCCATCCCCAGGCCCGAGGAGCGGTGGCACTGCCCGGGGCGGTTTTTACTCTGTCCCTGGCCATGTCCAGCCCCAAGGAGCGGTGGCACTGCCCGGAGCGGTTCGGGCTCTGTCCCTGGCCATCCCCAGCCCCGAGGAGCGGTGGCACTGCCCGGCACGGCGGGCACGGAGCCGCTCGGAGGGGCTCGGGCAGCTCTCACCATGACGACCCAGCCCCTGCCGAGGCATCCGGGCCGCGGGGGGAGATGCCGGCCCCTTTCAGGCCGCAGAAAGCCGCCACGTCGGGGGCTCTCTTGTTGGATGTCACCGTCTCCCTCCCAGCGGCGTGAAAAATCAATTAGGAAGAATTAGCGACGCGTCACCGAGGCTCGGGAGGGGACAATCGCGGGGCCCGTCCTGCGCACGGAGCTGGCTGCGCTTCTCCCGGCTCCGGGGATGCCGAATCCTTCGGGATGCGGGGTGCCGAAGCGCCGGGAGCCGCGTTCCCCGTCCCCGTGCGGGGTTTGCGTGGATGGCGGCCCCAAAGCCGGCAGCGTCGCTGCCTGGAGCTGGAATTGCTCTCTGGGAATGTGATTCGCGCAGTGTCGCCTCTTTTCCCTCCTCTTTCCATGTGTGTATATATATATATATATAAAAATCAGGAAAAAAAATCATCCCAAACTCTGATTAAAATCCCCTTTTCTTATTTTATTTTATTTTTTTTTAATTCACCTGCCCATCTTTTCCTGTCTGCATCTCCCCTTCCATCCAAACTCATAATTAATCGCTCAAGGCAAAAGTAATGAATGTTAATTGGCCATCTGTACAAAGACTAATTAAAATCTACCATGCTGGGGATTAAAACATACCTATAGCAACTGCCTGAATTGAGAATGAGGCAGAGGAGAGATTTGAGAAAACAGCTGAAAGGCTTGTGCAAAACGCGATCTCGCTTAGGTGTGAGATGAGCCGCAGCTCCCCGAGATCTGAGGTGCTTTATTATTAAATTAAAAAAAAAAAAAAGAAAAAAAAAGAAAAAAAAAAGAAAAAAAAAAAAAAAAAAAATAGAAAACCACAACAACAACAAAAATCCCAAAAAAAGGGGGGGGGGGGGGGGTGGAGGGTGGGGAAGAAACTTCTGAGCTGGGAGCGGCTTTCATGGGAAGAAAGGCCGCGGGGGATTTCAAAGGAGGAGCGACCCCAACATTTTCGCGTCTGTTTTGGAGAAGGATAAAAACTGCCCCGCTCCCCTCCCCTTCCCTCCCCTCCCCGCCCCGCAGGAAATATTCCGTGGCGTTTGGAGCTTTTTTTTTTTTTTTCTTTTTTTAGGGTTTGTGGCTGCGAATACACCGCGCCGGGCACGGGGAGTCGGGGACAGCGGCGTTCCCTGGATTTGCGGGGTGAGGGATGGAGCCGCCCGCGGTTCCCGTTCCCTCTTTTGTCCCAAATCCGCGGCTTTTCCGCCCCTTTGTTGGGAGGGTTGGGGAGCTGGGGGGATATTCCCAGCCGCTCTTCCTCCTCCTCCTCCTCCTCCTCCTCGGGGCTGTGCCGGGCTGGCTCCGTCCCACCTGGCCCAGGTGACACCTCCGGAGGTGGCAGGAGGATCCCAGACCCTCAGGGGACCCCGGGGGATGCTGAGGGGGCGACAAAAGGAGGACGAATCCTCCCTCCAAACACATCCGCTGGGCTCAGGGCAGCTCGGGATGCGCAAAACTGCATTTTTTAACCTAAAAAAAAAAAAAACAAACCCCAAACCCCAGAACGGAGCGCCGTAAATCACCGAGCCGCTGGCCCGGGCTCGTCCCCATCCACCCCCGAGCATCCCCAACAACCCCAAATCCCCTCGGGCACATCCCGGGGGTACCGGCCGTGCCCCCCATCCTCACCCGGGTGGGGTTTTTGGGGCGGGGGGCGCGGGGGGAGCCCGGACATCCCCCTCCCCGGGGAGGGGCGAGGCTGTGCAGCCGTGCCGGGGGCTCGGGGCTCTGCTCTTGTTTTCTCCGCCCGGGCTGTGTTTACTCCCAACACCGCTGACCGCCGTGGCCCCATTACGGCGGCACTGACAGCTCGGCTGACGAGCGCGATCGCGGCAGGAATGCGAATGCGGCTCCCGGCCCCAAAGCGCCGCGGCTCCGCGAAAAAAATAAACCACAAAAAAAAAACACCACCCAAAACGCCGCGGGCACGGCCCGGCCGAGGGATCCGGGGGATCCGGGAGCGGCTCTGGGCAGGGAGAGGGGTGGGGATGCCGTGGGATCCCGAACGGGGTGGGAGCAGCGCGGGGTGCTCGGCTTTTCTGTCTGAATTCGGGGCTGGGATCTTCCAGAGCCGCTGGGATGGGAGCAGGGTGGGAATGGAAAGGATTTTGGGGATTATTTCGTGTTTGGGAAGAGCTGAGCCATCACACAGGGATGGGAGCTTGGTCACTCTTTCTGTCCGAATTCGGGGCTGGGATCTTCCAGAGCCCGTGGGATGGCAGCAGGATGGGAATGGAAAGGATTTGGGGGATTATTTTGTGTTTGGGAAGGGCTGAGCCATCAGCACAGGGATGGGAGTTTGGTCACTCTTTCTGTCTGAACTTTCTGTCAGACTACTGGAATCGCAGCAGGATGGGAATGATGGGGATTCATTTGGGATTATTTCGTGTTTGGGAAGGGGCTGAGCCATCGGCACAGGGATGGGAGCTTGGTCACTCTTTCTGTCTGAATTCAGGGCTGGGATCTTCCAGAGCCCGTGGGATGGCAGCAGGGTGGGAATGGAAAGGATTTTGGGGATTATTTCGTGTTTGGGAAGAGCTGAGCCATTGAAACAAGAGGGATGGGCAGGGTTTTCTCTCACTTTCTGCCTGAACTCGGAGCTGGGATCTTCCAGAGCCCGTGGGATGGCAGCAGGATGGGAATGGAAAGGATTTTGGGGATTATTTCGTGTTTGGGAAGGGCTGAGCCATCAGCACAGGAGGGATGTGAGGGATGGGAGCTTGGTCACTCTTTCTGTCTGAGCTCTGGGATCTTCCAGAGCCCGTGGGATGGCAGCAGGATGGGAATGGAAAGGATTTTGGGGATTATCCCATGTTTGGGAAGGGCTGAGCCATCAGCACAGGGATGGGAGCTTGGTCACGCTTTCTGTCTGAACTTTCTGTCAGACTACTGGAATCGCAGCAGGATGGGAATGATGGGCATTCATTTGGGATTATTTCGTGTTTGGGAAGGGCTGAGCCATCAGCACAGGGATGGGAGCTTGGTCACTCTTTCTGCCTGAATTCAGTGCTGAGATCTTCCAGAGCCTGCTGGGATGGCAGCAGGATGGGAATGTAAAGGATTTTTGGGATTATCCCATGTTTGGGAAGGGCTGAGCCATCAGCACAGGGATGGGAGCTTGGTCACTCTTTCTGTCTGAATTCGGGGCTGGGCTCTTTCAGGGCCTCCTGGTAGCCTAACCCTTAAATCCCTGGAATGACAAGGATTTTTGGGATTATTTCATGTTTGGGAAAGGATTGAGCCATCAGCACAGGAAGGATGGGAATTTGGTCACTCTTTCTGTCTGAACTCAGGGCTGGGATCTTCCAGAGCCCACCAGGCTAGCAGCAGGATGGGATGCCAGGGATTTTTGGGATTATTTCATGTTTGGGAAGGGCTGAGCCATTGGCACGGATGGGATTCCACACCCTCTCTGTCTGAACTCAGAGCTGGGATCTTCCAGAACATGCTGGGGTCGCAGCAGGGTGGGATCCCAGGGATTTTTGGGATTATCCCGTGTTTGGGAAGGGCTGAGCCATTGGCACAGTGATGGGAGTTTGGTTACTCTTTCTGTCTGAATTCGGGGCTGGGGTCTTTCAGGGCCTCCTGGTATCCTAACCCTTAAATCCCTGGAATGACAAGGATTTTTGGGATTATTTCATGTTTGGGAAGGGCTCAGCCATCAGCACAGGAGGGATGGGCAAGTTTTCCTCACCCTCTCTGTCTGAACTCAGGGCTGGGATCTTTCAGAGTGTGGTGGAATCCCAACAGGATGGGAACACGGGGATTTTTGGGATTATTTCATATTTGGGAAGGGCTGAGCCATCAGCACAGGACGGGTTTCCTCACCCTCTCTGTCTGAACTCAGCGCTGGGATCTTCCAGAGCCCGTGGGATGGCAGCAGGATGGGAATGACGGGGATTTTTGGGATTATTTCGTGTTTGGGAAGGGCTCAGCCATCAGCACAGGAGGGATGTGAAGGATGGGAGCTTGGTCACACTTTCTGCCTAAACTCAGAGCTGAGAGCTTCCAGACCCCCTGGAATTGCAGCAGGATGGGAATGAAAAGGATTTTTGGGATTATTTCATGTTTGGGAAGGGCTGAGCCATTGGCACAGGATGGGTTTCCTCACCCTCTCTGTCTGAACTCAGAGCTGGGATCTTCCAGAGCCTGTGGGATCGCAGCAGGGTGGGATCCCAGGGATTTTTGGGATTATTTCATGTTTGGACCCCGCCCTAGGCCCAGCTCAGCTCAGCTGCTCTGCCTGCACCAGCTCGAGGTGGTTTAATTAATCACAGATCATTTCTGCAGTGCGTCCCCATTAACCTCCGCAGCAAATTTAACTAATTACTGATGAAGGCGTGGGAGCTCCGTGGGACAGGACACTGCACACGGGGCTCTGCTCCCTGCTCGGCCTGGGTTAATCTGTGAGCTCCTCATTACTCATTAACGAGCACCTGACTCATCAAAGGCGTCGGGATGAGGGGACCTCAAGGATCACCTTGTTCCAGGGGCAGGGACAGCACCCACCACCCCAGGGTGCTCCAACCCCGCCTTGGGCACTGCCAGGGATCCAGGAGCAGCCGCAGCAAATCTGGGAATTCCATTCCAGCCAGGAATTCCTGCCCAAGATCCCAGCCCAATCTCCCCTTTCCCAGTGGAAGCCATTCCCTGTGTCCTGTCCCTCCAGCCCTTGTCCCCAGTCCCTCTCCAGCTCTCCTGGAGCCCCTTTGGGGCCTTGGAGAATTCCCTGGATTTTTCCCTTCTCCAGGGGAACATTCCCAGCTCTCCCAGAGCAGAGGGACTCCAGAATCCTGGAAGCATTTCCATGGCCTCCTCTGGCCTCTCTCCAGCAGCTCCACGTCCTCCTGAAGTTGGGATCCAGGGCTGGGGCAGCTCTTGCAGGTGGGCTCTCACCTCAGGGGCAGAATTCCCTGAGCTGGAGCTGCCAAGGAGGGGACGTGGCTAAAAAACGTGTCACCGGGAGCGAGGAGGGACACGAGGGACACGAGGGGACTCCATCAGGACCCTGCCAGCTCAGCAGAAAGGGATTTGCTGCTCCAACGCTCTCCCCTGCTCATCCCAGCGCGGCTCCAAGACCTCCCAAAAACCCGACCCGCGGCAAAGCCGGGCCAGGTCTCCCCGTGCCCGTGCGGGTTGGGGGTCCCGGGGTGGGCACCGTTCGCCCTGGCGGGGGGCAGCGGCTCCTTTACCTTCGGCTCCAGGCGAAGGCAGCCCCGAGGGAAGGGCCGAGCTCAGCGCTTCTGGGCGCCGGGAAATCGAGGTCACCTACTGCTGTGGTTCCAGGCAGATTTTGGGAGAAACCCTCCCACGGGCTCCCCCTTCCCTCCCCCAAGCGGTTCGGGAAAAGGCTTCCTCAGAGAGAAGTGGAAAAAAGCTGTTTATTAAACAGGCAAAGCACTCCCAGCACAACCCCCGATGACAAGAGCTTCGTGCCGCTTACGGAGGGATAACAAACTTAAAGAAAGTCTCCTCGAGGGTCGTCACTGTGCTCCACCGCTCCGTCTCCGCTGGCGCTGGGAGAAAAGGAGATGTGCAGGGCTGCTCTTGGTGGGGTGGATCCCCTATGGAGGCCCCCGGTGCTTCCCCAGGTCCTTAGTCCGGAGAGGCTGGAACAGTTCCGAGGAGAGGGCAAAAAAAGGAAAAAAAGAAGGGGAAAAAAAAAAAAAACTTCAAAAAAAAAGAGGAAAAAAAAAGCAAAAAAGCTTCAGCTATTCTCCAGCGTCTAACTGTGCTAGGACTAAACTAACTAACTGCAGGGGAAAAAACAGCAACAGAGCTTCTTTCGTCCTGCAGTGCTCCAACTGCCCCGCCTCAAGGTCACTCCGAGGAGCGGAGTTCTCCTGGGGAAAAACAAACAAACGGCGCTTCCCCTGTCCTTTGCACCCAACAGACGATTGGGGACCCACGGCCACCCCAGGACAGTGCCGCTCTTACGGAGGGATAACAAACTTAAAGAAAGTCTCTTCTTGAGGGTCGTCACTGTGCTCCACCGCTCCGTCTCCGCTGGCGCTGGGAGAAAAGGAGATGTGCAGGGCTGCTCTTGGTGGGGTGGGTCCCCTGTGGAGGCCCCCGGTGCTTCCCCAGGTCCTTAGTCCAGAGAGGTTGGAACAGTTCCGAGGAGAGGGAAAAAAAGGAAAAAAAGGGGAAAAAAAAGCCAAAAAGCTTCAGCTATTCTCCAGCGTCTAACTGTGCTAGGACTAAACTAACTAACTGCAGGGGAAAAAACAACAACAGAGCTTCTTTCGTCCTGCAGTGCTCCAACTGCCCCGCTTCAAGGTCACTCCGAGGAGCGGAGTTCTCCTGGGATAAAACAAACAAACGGCGCTTCCCCTGCCCTTTGCACCCAACAGACGATTGGGGATCCACGGTCACCCCGGGATTTTCCGCTCCCCGAAGCTGGGAAAAGCTTGGAGGGATTCCGGAGGTCAGGGGCTTGAGCTGAGTTTCATTTGGGCCTCTTTGGGACGGGGGATTTAAGGGAACCGGGGAACCAAAACCCGGCGCCGCTTTTGGCTCCTGCGCGATCCCGGCACGAGGAGGGGGCTCCCGAGGGATGCGCACCCCAAAACATCGCCTGGACCCCTCCCCTCGCGCCCCGAGCTGCTCTCCAGGCCGCCACGGCGCTTTCCGGGGGTTTTTTTAGGGATTTTATCCGAGGAATTCACCTGAGCAACTCCTGCTGCGCCTTTGTCTCCTCGTTCGGGGGGAGGAAAGGCAGGAAAAAGCTGGGAAAAAGCTGGGAAAAAGCTGGGAAAAGGATAAAATGTCCTAGGAAAAAGCTTGGAAAAAGATAAAATGTCCTAGGAAAAAGCTGGGAAAAGGATAAAATGTCCTAGGAAAAAGCTGGGAAAGGGATAAAATGTCCTAAGAAAAAGCTGGGAAAAGGATAAAATGTCCTAGGAAAAAGCTGGGAAAGGGATAAAATGTCCTAGGAAAAAGGATAAAATGTCCTAGGAAAAAGCTGGGAAAGGGATAAAATGTCCTAGGAAAAAGCTGGGAAAGGGATAAAATGTCCTAGGAAAAAGCTGGGAAAGGGATAAAATGTCCTAGGAAAAAGCTGGGAAAGGGATAAAATGTCCTAGGAAAAAGGATAAAATGTCCTAGGAAAAATCTGGGAAAGGGATAAAATGTCCTACATCCTACACGGGGTGATTGGTGCAGGAGGCAGGGCGGGGTGTGGTGGGAAACTTTGGGGGGAATTTTGTGGGGCTTTTGTGGGAATTTCGTGGGAATCTGTGGAAGTTTTGTGGAAATCTGGGGCAGTTTGGGGCAATCTGCAGAAATTTGCGGAAATTTGGGGCGATTTGTGGAAATTTGTGGAAATTTTGTGGAAATTTGGGGCGATCTGGGGCAATTTGTGGAAATTAGTGGAATTTTATGGGAATCTGTGGGAATTTTGTGGGAATTTTGTGGGAATCTGAGGCAATTTGGGGCAATTTGTAGAAATTTGCAGAAATTTGGGGTGCAATTTGTGGAAATTTGGGGCAATCTGGGGGAATTTGGGACAATTTGTGGAATCTTGTGGAAATTTTGTGGAAATTTTGTGGCAATTTGTGGAAATTTTGTGGAAATTTTGTGCAATTTGTAGAAATTTGCAGAAATTTGGGGTGATTTGTGGCAATATGTGGAACCTTGTGGCAATTTTGGGAAATTTGGGGCAATTTGTGGAAATCTGGGGCAATTTGTAAAAATTTGCTGAAATCTGCGGAAACCTGTGGAAACTTGTGGAAATTTGTCGAAACCTGTAGAAACCCGTGGAAAACTTGTGGAAATCTGTGGAAATCTGTGGAAATTTGTGGAAATTTGTGGCGATTTGTGGAAACTTGTGGAACTTTGTGGAACTTTGTAGAAACTTGTATAAAATTTGTGGAAATCTGTGGAAATGTGTGGAAATTTGTGGAAATCTCTGGAAATCTGTGGAAATCTGTGGCAGTTTGTGGCAGTTTGTGGAAATTTGTGGAAATCTCTGGAAATCTGTGGAAATCTGTGGAAATCTGTGGCAGTTTCTGGAAATGTGTGGAAATCTGTGGCAATTTGTAGAAATTTGTGGCAATTTGTGGAAATGTGTGGCCATTTCTGGAAATCTGTTGAAATCCGTGGAAATGTGTGAAAAATCTGTGGAAATGTGTGGAAATCTGTGGCAGTTTGTGGAAATGTGTGGAAATCTGTGGAAATGTGTTGAAATGTGTGGAAATGCGTGGCCATTTGTGGAAATCTGTGGCCATTTGTGGAAATCTGTGGAAATCTGTGGAAATGTGTTGAAATGTGTGGCCATTTGTGGAAATCTGTGGAAATCTGTGGAAATCTGTGGCAGTTTGTGGAAATCTGTGGCAGTTTGTGGAAATGTGTGGAAATGTGTGGAAGTCTGTGGAAATCTGTGGAAATCTGTGGAAATCTGTGGAAATGTGTGGAAATGTGTGGCCATTTGTGGAAATCTGTGGCAGTTTGTGGAAATCTGTGGCAGTTTGTGGAAATCTGTGGAAATGTGTTGAAATGTGTGGCAATGTGTGGAAATGCGTGGCCATTTGTGGAAATCTGTGGAACTTTGTGGAAACCTGTGGAAATGTGTTGAAATGTGTGGAAATGCGTGGCCGTTTGCGGCAATCAGGAGCGCCCGGAGGCACAGCCCAGGGCTGGAGGATTTTTGCCCGTGAAAGCTCCGCTCGATGCCCAGCCTGGGGAGAGCAGAATCCCCGGCTCTGGCCGGGCTGGGGGAGAGGGTGGATAATTTTGGGGGGTCACTCCCTGCAGGATTCACCCCCAGCCCAGGACCGAACCCCGTGGGGACGCAGGAACCCAGCCGGACGCACCTGCCCAGGTGAGCTGTCACCTCCTCCCTCTGGAATTCGGAGAGCTCCGGACGGCTCCGAACTCCTTCATTTCTTAACACCCTTTGGCGTTTCCCCTCCCCGAGCCTCTGGCAAAGCCCTCGGGGGATCAGCAATTAATAAATGAGCCGCCAAGCGCTGGGTGCAGAGGCGGGAGGAGGCTGGGATCCCCTCCCGACATCCCGCACCTTTCCCGGGGCCGTTCCCGCGCTCCCCGCTCCAGCCGCGCTCCGTTCCCCGGTCTCGGGACGCCCTCGGCTGGTGACGGAAAACGTCGGGAAAAAGAAAGGAAAACTTCCGCGGAATTTCTGTCTCCGCGCCCGCTTCGGTGTGCCCGGGAAGGGAATGTCGGCCCCCGGAGAATGCTGGCACCCAGGGGATTTTGGCGCCGTGAAGAACGCCAATCACTTGTTTTAAAATGGTGAAAGTTTAATAGCAAATAAGATGGTTATAAAAATAGAATTAGAGTGGAAAAAAAAATTGGACAGTTAGGGTTAGGACAATACGAGACGATAAAAACAAAGTTACAGATGTCTGGGCGCCTCCCCGAGCAAAAAGCTCCGAAGAAGGACCCCCGTTAACAAAGGATTATCTCTTAAAAGCAATAAATCGCCTGTTGAATATTCATACATTTCACACATGATGCATGAATTCCATTCAAACAAAGAATTGTCTCTGGCTAGTATCACTTTTTTTCCTTTAATCTCTATGTTGTCCATGGGGCTGAGAGAAGCAGGAGGAGTTGGTCTCTTCTGATAAAAAAGCAGTAAATTCTTTTTCTTTCTCTGAAAGATTTACATTTTCCTGTGGTTGGTACATAAAAACTACATTTTAACTAGGAAACTACATTTACCATACTATCAAAATATTAATACAACATTAGCAATCAATACAACATAATCCATATAGTAAATATCTTGCATAGAGCCGTATAATATGGACTTTTCACACGCACCCAGGGGATTTGTTTTGGTGCCTGGTCAATGTTGGTGCCCAGGGTGATGATTCCTTCGGTTTTATCTTCCCCATGTTCCATGTTCTGCTCTGCCCAGGCGCAGCTCTGAGCTCACACTCAGCGTCACTCAGCTCTCTGCACACGGCAGCGACACAAAACAAATCCTGCTCCTGCTGCACTCCAAGGACAACTTCCAGCCCCAAAGCACAAACGAGGGTGGCTGAGGGAGGAACGAGAAGGATGGGAGCTGACAGCCTGGAGCTGGGATGGGGCAATTAAACACCAATGTGCAAACGGACCACAGCTTAGAAAAGGGTGAGACCTCGTTTGCCCATTTTGGGTCCATATTTCGTCCATTTTAATGTCCATTCTGTGTCCATTTTGTGCCCATTTTGTGCCCATTCTTTGACCATTTTGTGTCCATTTTGTGCCCATTTTGGGTCCATTTTTTGTTGATTTTGGGTCCGTTTTGTGTCCATTTTGTTTCCACTGTGTGCCCATTTTTGGGTCCATTTTGTGTCTATTCTTTGTCCATTTTGTGCCCATTTTGGGTACATTTTGGGTCCATTTTTTGCCCATTTTGTGCCCACTTTGTGCCCATTTTTGAGTCCATTTTGTGTCTATTCTTTGTCCATTTGGTGTCCATTTTGTGCCCATTTTGTGCCCATTTTGCGCCCATTTTGTGTCCATTTTGTGCCCATTCTGTGCCCATTCTGTGCCCATTTTGGTTCCCCCTTGTGCCCAGCCCTGCCCAGGCTCTTGTCCTGCCCAAGGTTTCCCCTGAAGCCCTTTCAATAAATCTCTGCTTTATTCCCCAGCTCTGCCCAGTCTCTGCTCCAGCTCAGCCTCCCCAAGGCATCAAGGGGATGTTGGTACCCAAAGTGATATTTGTGCCCAGGGGTTGGTGACACCCAGGGGTTGGTGACACCCAGGGGCTGGTGACACCCAGGGGTTGGTGACACCCAAGGGACGTCCCAAAAACGTCTCTGCCATTTCTCCCTGGACACAGCTCTGCTCCTGGAGTGGAAATCCCAAACCCAGCACATCCCTGGGGAATCACGCAGCGATCCCAACACCCAAGAGCTGCGCAGGAAATGGGGACGTTGAGGGGATGAAACCCCCAAAAATGAAACATCCAGGAGAGCCGGGAGCACAAAGTGTGGGAGATAACTGTGAGCACGAGGTTGATTTAACAGGGAAACAAATCCAGAAGTGGGAGCCCCAAATCCATGGGATTTGTGCTTGGGATGTGCCTGGGGGGCACAGGATCCCCTGGGAGCAGAGGTGGAGCCTCCTCGAGGGGCTCCAAGATGGATTTTTGTTCCTGCTTCTTGTGGGGAGAGAGAAAAGGGGCTGGAAAATGATCCAGGGCCCAGCACAGGGGACATGGACCTGTCACAGCAGGGTCAGAGGAGG
This sequence comes from Hirundo rustica, assembly GCF_015227805.2. NCBI lineage: Eukaryota > Metazoa > Chordata > Aves > Passeriformes > Hirundinidae > Hirundo > Hirundo rustica. The sequence goes on along the minus strand of NW_026690467.1, from coordinate 2,994 downwards.
TCATGGAGCTGCTCCGGAGCCAGGCTGGGAGAGCTGGGAATGTTCCCCTGGAGAAGGGAAAATTCCAGGGAATCCTCAGAGTCCCTGAACGGGCTCCAGGAGAGCTGGAGAGGGACTGGGGACAAGGGCTGGAGGGACAGGACACAGGGAATGGCTTCCACTGGGAAAGGGGAGATTGGGCTGGGATCTGGGAATTGGGAATTCCTGTCTGGGAGGGTGGGGAGGGTATGGGAATTGTGGAATTCCCAGCTTTGCTGTGGCTGCCCCTGGATCCCTGGCAGTGCCCAAGGCCAGGTTGGATCCTCCTGAGACAGTGGGAGCTGTCCCTGCCCTGGCAGGGGTGGAATTGTTGGGATTTAAGGTCTCTTCCCACCCAACCCATTCCAGGATTCTGGAGCCCCTCTGCTCTGGAGCCAGGCTGGCAGAGCTGGGAATGTTCCCCTGGAGAAGGGAAAAATCCAGGGAATGCTCAGAGTCCCTGAAGGGGCTCCAGGAGGGCTGGAGAGGGGCTGGGGACAAGGGCTGGAGGGACAGGACACAGGGAATTCCCAGAGGGCAGGAGGAGATGGGATCTTGGGAAGCTCGGAGGTTATTTTATGCAGAGAACCACATCCCAAAAGAATCTTCCTGCCCGAGAGGGGACGGGGGGAAAAAAACCCCACACGGCTGCAGATTTTAGGGAATCAAATCCCAGAACGACATTCCCATGGCCGGGTGGGGAGCAGCAGAAGTTTGCCGCTAATGAAAATTCCCCAGGCAGGCAGGAAAGCTGAAACCAAGGCAGCAGGGCCGGCTGGGGAGGAGGGATTTGGGAGCTTGAAGGGATTAAAGGGACACAGAATTAATGAAAGGGCTCCGGGAGGGAATTCTGGTGAGAAGCCAGTGCTTAAACCCAGAATCCTCCTCCCACCCCGCCAGGAATTCACCCCACAAACCCCAGACACGCTTCGTGATCGTAATTGCTTTGGAACTTTTAATGATTGAGCCGCAGGGTCGGGGTGGAGGGGGCACAGAGGGGCACTGGGCATCTCCCGGGCACGCAGGGGCTTCCAAACGACGTTTCTGCCTCAGCTTTCCAGAAGAAAAGGCTCCGTGTGTCTGTGCCTGCTGGAATCTGACGGGAAAACGACAAAAAAAACCCCCGCAGATAGTTAAAAGGGAGGGGCTGAAGCCCCAAAGCAAGGCTTGGCCCCCAGAACCCGACACAGGAGCAGGGCAGGAGCTCAGCGCTGCGTCGTTGCTCTGAGCAGGTTTCTGTGAGCTGCTGACCCCAGCCAGGCTCCCAAAATTCCCAATTCCTCCACGGCCAGCTCCCTCTCCTGGCTCCCTCTCCTGGTCATTACAGACCTCCCTGGAACAAAAAAAAGCAGCGGGAGATGTTGGAATAGTAAAAAAAAACACAAACAAAACCCTCGCAGGGAGAGGCTTGGCTGCATCTTAACACAGAGAATTCCGGGACAACCCCGGTCCTGCAGGAGGATTGGGAGCTCCTGGTGAGCAGGGACGGAGCTGGGGCTCTGGGGGGACATCTCCACCCCAGGAATGTCCTTGGGGACCTGTCCTGCCCTGGGACACAGGGACACAGCTCCAGTCAGGGCTTCATGGGAACATCAACACCCCAGGAACAGGAACACCTCCTTGGGGACCTGTCCTCTGGGACAGAGGGACACAGCTCCAGTCAGGGCTTCATGGGGACATCAACACCCTAGGAACAGGAACACCTCCTTGGGGACCTGTCCTGTGGGACACAGCTCCAGGAGGACATCACCACCCCAGGAACAGGAATGGCTCTGTAGGACACACACAGGGACACAGCTCCAGAGGGACATCACCACCCCAGGAACAGCTCCTTGGGGACCTGTCCTGCCCTGGGACACAGCTCCAGGGGGACATCACCACCCCAGGAACGGGAACAGCTCCTTGGGGACCTGCTCCTGTGGGACACAGGGACACAGCTCAGGGCTTTATGGGGACATCACCACCCCAGGAACAGCTCCTTGGGGACCTGTCCTGTCCTGGGACACAGCTCCAGGAGGACATCACCACCCCAGGAACAGGAATGGCTCCTTGGGGACCTGTCCTGTCCTGGGACACACAGGGACACCGCTCCAATCAGGGCTTTATGGGGCCATCATCACCCCAGGAACAGGAATGGGAACAGGAACGGCTCCTTGGGGATCTGTCCTGGGACACAGCTCCAGGGGGACACCACCACCCCAGGAACAGCTCCTTGGGGACTTGCTCCAGTGGAACAGAGGGACACAGCTCCAGTCAGGGCTTCATGGGGACATCATCACCCCAGGAACAGGAATGGGAATGGGAACAGGAACGGCTCCTTGGGGATCTGTCCTGGGACACAGCTCCAGGGGGACATCACCACCCCAGGAACAGGAATGGCTCCTTGGGGATTTGCTCCAGTGGAACAGAGGGACACAGCTCCAGTCAGGGCTTCATGGGGACATCACCACCCAGGAACAGGAATGGCTCCTTGGGGACCTGTCCTGTGGGACACAGCTCAGGGGGACATCACCACCCCAGGAACAGGAATGGCTCTGTAGGACACACACAGGGACACAGCTCCAGAGGGACATCACCACCCCAGGAACAGCTCCTTGGGGACCTGTCCTGTCCTGGGACACAGCTCAGGGCTTTATGGGGACATCACCACCCCAGGAACAGCTCCTTGGGGATCTGCCCTGTCCTGGGACACAGCTCCAGGAGGACATCACCACCCCAGGAACGGGAACAGCTCCTTGGGGACCTGCTCCTGTGGGACACAGGGACACAGCTCAGGGCTTTATGGGGACATCACCACCCCAGGAACAGGAACTGCTCCTTGGGGACCTGCCCTGTCCTGGGACACAGCTCCAGGAGGACATCACCACCCCAGGAACAGCTCCTTGGGGATCTGCCCTGTCCTGGGACACAGCTCTGGCCCTGCTGTTGGCATTTTTGGGGCTGGCACAGACCTCTGTGCCCCAACCTCGTGTGCCC
>NW_026690466.1:0-24819 GCF_015227805.2 Hirundo rustica | reverse complement strand
AACTCTAAAGTTTCTAAATTTCTTCTTCAGGTATCTGATCATACTTAGTCCTAAGAAGCATAAGATGTGCCGCTTCTAGCCGGATTTCACTATAGTAATCAGTTTATTAAATATACATGGTCCAAAGGTAAGCTCGAGTGCCACTAGAATTACTGGCTCCGCCAATAGTAGAAAGCAGTGTGGTTAAACCAAGGGGAGTGGTTGAACCAATTTTCATACTAATTTTGATGGGCTTATTTTCTCTTTTCCGCTGTTCTATCTGCTTTCTTTAAGTTCATTCATAGTATTGATTACTACTCTTGTGTGATCTGCATACGAACAGCATTCCTCTTTTAGCGCTACACAAAGGCCCCCTTGTTGTAAAAACAGCAGATCTAAACCCCTTTGATTTTGTAATACTACTTCTGACAGTGATCTTACTGATTTTACTACCCATCAATTGCTTTTTTCTATTTTACTTAAATCTTCATCTACAGAGATTCTTAGTGCTCTAAATTCTTTCTGTTGGTTGACTAATGAGGTTATCCCTGTTCCAGCTCCTACTCCTCCTACAGTTAGAAGAGTTTGCTATAGTCAGGGCGGTGAAAGGTTCTCTTCTCATGAGGTGGTGTTCTGGGGTTGTGTGCTGTTCAAGGACATAATCTTTTGGATGATAAGTAATTTTCGGTATAATAGTTACTTGAATACAATAGTCATGGTGTGATTGAAAATTTTTAAAGATAAACAAGGAGTAATTCCTATACTCTGGCAAACCCATCGAGTATTGGGAGCTGGGAGCAACCAATCTGCTTTTTGTTTTTGCTTGGGGTTTTTTCAGTGATGTTACACAAATGTTCTCTATTAGGGGGAACAGTACCCACACACCGTCCCTGTCTGGTTACCTGAGAGAGTGTTACTCCTTGAGTACTTTCTTTAGTCTTTTTCCAAAGGCATTCTTTTGGATTAGTCCCATTTATTCTTCTTGCTTTAGCCGTTACCCCAATGGCTTCATAAAAAGGAGGTCGGATGTTATAGCAAAGCCAGCATTCTCTTGTTAAATCAGGGTTTGTTCTATTTAGAATGCCATAACTAGCTTGCATTATTTTCCACAGAGTACCATATTTAGAGGCTTCTTCAGGGGCATCAGCCTGAGGCACTGTTAATTCTCCCGATCCCCTGCTATTTGTAGTGTTTGTCCTGCTCTGCCTTACTACTAGTACTGGGTTTGGTCCTACACCCACCCCCCCCCCCCCCCCATCTCTGGCGAATGGGGAGCGGGTTCCTTCTTTATTTGGATGATATTCCCCCTATCTCTCCCGGGTTCCCAATGTCTAACTCCCCAATTTTTACCTAATAGCCATTCTTGTTTCTCTGGTTGGGTGACATTGAGATAAACAAACGAGCAGTCCCCTATATAGGTCATTTCTCCTGAAGGACCCCTCCATGGCTTTGTGCATCCTGCTGGTCCAAAGTCTGCTTGCAAATATTTATCATGCCCTCCCCTGGGTGTCCAGTCAGAGGCGATTGTTTCACAGCCCCAATATCCAAAAAATATTCCCCAGGATAATTACAATATCCTTTACCGTGATTTGAGCTTGGGCACATGTAAAATCCCGTTAGGTTCAGTACTTTTCCACAATGATCTATGTTGGTCAGATCACACAATCCTACTCTGAAACTGGGTGCTCTTACAGTAGTTACAGTTTGCAAAATCTCATTGTCATCCCATTGCCCTAGTGACTATTTAAAGGGTTGGTGTGGTAGATTGTCTAAGGCATTAATCTCTCTCAAGTATAACATCAGCAAAAGAAAAGTAATCGGCTGGGTCACGTGGTGAGCATCATTGGGGGCATAGGAATGGGAGTATATCTGAGGATTGTTCCATTTCATAGACTGCAACCTGTCTCTCTGCCCAGGGTCCTTGCTCTTATTCCCATTCCTGAGGCAATTCCTCAAATATTGTTTTGTTGTCCCACTCTGGGGTTTCTTTCCTCCACAGCTTTTTACCCCTCTGCCTTTCCCGTCGACTCGGTTGCCTCGAGCCACGGGGGGGTACCATCTTCTCGGCAGCAGGGATATTCTTCAGGAGGTCCCCGGGGGCGACTCTGTTGCTTCTTGACATAGGAATCCCAGTTCCGATACTTAACTGGGGGTGTATCACACCGGATTCCCTTTAGGCGTGTGCGGCAGGTGCAGTCAACAATTTCAGCTATGAACGGGATGGGTTCATTAGGGTGATAACAATAATATTTTGGTTCAATCCCTAATGCAAAAATCCTCCACCACTCTTTTGATTCTTCTACTAATCCCTCATATTTAACTTTATATTCTAGAATCCAATCAGTTATGTTCCGCTGCAATATCCAACAGGGGCTGCAAATTCCTCTAGGAGGGGTTCCTCGCCTACAATGACTCCACCACCTGTCCCCGCAGATTTTACAAATATAACAAACAAAAGGATAACAATTGCACTCTGGGTCTCTACACCTTATCAGAGTTACAAATTAATCTTTCTTCCATGTAGTGTGGTTCTGGTGCATATTCTACACGGTGTCCATTCATTGACGATCTCTCCTCTGGATCCGTAACTTCAGGTCTCCAGGATTGCTTGTCACCTGCTACTCAGGAGTCGGTTTGCTCACTGGCCCTTTAATTCTGCTAGCATGGGTCTATCCCTTCTCTGCTGTTCTGACTGCAGTATCTGTAGTAAGCAATACAAGATAAGGGCCCTCCCATTGTGGGGCCAAGATTGCTTCTTTCCAGGACTTTATCATTACCCAATCTCCTGGTTGCACCTGGTGCAGTTTCAAATCTAGTGGGGGTCTCTGAGCTAACCTTCCCTTTTTCCATAGATTTTCCCTATATTTCATTAGGCTGGTAATGTATACATTCATATTTTGATCCCTCAACTTTGGATGATCTTGCGGTTCCTCTATATTGTAGGGCATTCCATACAACATTTCAAATGGAGATATTCCCATATCCGATCTAGGTTGTGTCTGGATATTTAGCAATGCTAATGGTAGGCATTTTACCCATGACAGTTTGGTCTCAATCACGAGTTTGGTCAATTGTTTTTTAATTTCCCCATTCATTCTTTCTACTCTTCCCGAACTTTGGGGGTGCCAGGGGGTGTGATAATCCCATTGTATTCCCATTATTGCCATGGTTTCCTTAATTATTTTGGATGTAAAGTGAGGGCCTCTGTCCGAGTCAATGGTTTCCGTGACCCCATATCTGGGAATAATCTGCTCTAATAGGGTCTTGATCACTGTTTGTGCCGTTGCCTTTGCCGTAGGGAATGCCTCTACATAATGGGTTAGGTGATCCACTATTACCAATAGATATTTATACCTCCCAGTCTTTGGTAACTCAGTAAAGTCTAGTTGGATGTTAGCAAATGGCCAGTATGCTGTAGGTCGTCCCCCCATTAAGGTTTTTCTTAAATTGGCCCTATTTACCTTTAGGCAGGTGTCCTAGGTTACAATGTAAAATGTGCCCAAAGTATGTATTCTATCACCATCTACATGAAATGTTGTTGTGCACCACTGTTTCCCGTGCCCCCTCCCTCCAGACTATCTTCTGTTAATGGCCCATCAATACCGTCCTGCATGACTCATAGATAACTCTCCCCAGGAGCTATCTCTGTTTAATAGGCAATCAAGGACCCATTACAAAACTGATAAAATGATATCAGTCCATTGTGAGATGCTCCGCCCAGGGGGAGGAGCCAAGCATTCCCACCTGGATATAATCTGGGCCTTGGGACAGCACAGGCAGCCTTACCCACTGGATTCCCAGAGGACAAGAGCTACCAGACCTTTCTGCAAGAACACTGCTTCAACAAGACCACTTCATCTGGACTGCCACCACCACGGTTTCAGGTTGTATTCTGACTCTGTCAGTGATCTTTTGTACCATTGCATGTGTTTTATTTTATTTTACTTTTTTTTCCCTCTCCTATTAAATTGTTTTTTCTGACTTGGAGTCTCTCGCTGGTTTTGCCTTCAAGCCAGCACAGCAGGTAACGCACCCCCTCACTACTTACTTTGCCAAGTCATCTGCCCCAATACACATATGTTTGGTGGCAAATTGATCTACCAATGCTTGTGCCCCCCAATGTGTTTTGCTATGTATTCTCCTCATAATATCCATAGCTATGGATTTAGGCAGTACAGTTCTATTATCCTCTGGAAGTCGCCATTCCCCCTCTGGGTCTTCTCTCAACCCCATTCTTTTCATTTTCTCTTTTTCTTGCATAGTAAAACTATATATCTTTTGCAAATTCCCTCTGCTAGTCTCACGCTCTTTTCTTTCAGCCTTCGGATCTTCCTGGGGGGTAGATTGTGACGTCTGCAAAGCAGCCCTTCTTGCTTCCTGATCTGCTGCATTATTTCCCCTGCTTTTAAAATCCAATCCCTTTTGATGCCCTTTCAGGTGAACAACAGCAATTTTCCTAGGTCCCCTCAAGGCCTTCAGCAGTTTCCTGATTAGATCCTGGTGAACCAGGTTTTTTCCCTGGGAGTTTATCAACCCCCGTTCTTCCCATATTTTTCCAAAAGTGTGTATAATCCCATAAGCATATTTTGAGTCAGTATAGATGGTACCTGATTTATCTTTTAACAACTGCAATGCCCGCAGTACAGCATAAAGTTCACATGCCTGTGCCGACCAAGATCCACTTAGAGGGCCTGATTCGATAACTGCAAGTCCTTCTCCCCCAACTATTGCATAGCCAGAGACCCTTTTTCCATTAATTACTCGCGATGAGCCATCTACAAACAACCTATCCCCCTCTTCTAATTCTTCTTCATCCAAGTCTGGTCTTATTTTGGTTTGTTCTTCTATGGTAGATAAGCACTCATGGGCTAATCCATCCTCACTTGGCCTTCCATATAAGAATTGGGCCGGATTTTGTAAGGCTGTAACCTCCAGGGTTAATTTTGGGGAGTCTAATAGGATTCCCTCATACTTCAAGAGTCGGGCATCCGTTATCCATTTTTCTGCCTTTTGTTGCAAAATTCCCCGGATATTATGAGGGGATAATACTCTCAGTTCCCCGTTGAAAGTGATTTTATTAGCCTCTTCCACAAGCAGGGCGCAGGCTACTAGAGCTTGCAAACATGTAGGCTAACCCCTGCTTACAGGGTCTAACAGCTTAGATAAGTACCCAACAGGTTTCTTTTTCCCAGCCCATTCCTGGGTCAGTACTCCATAAGCTGTCCCACTATCTGTGTTTACAAATAGATAAAAGGGTCTCTTCAGATCGGGTAGGCTCAACACAGGGGCATTGACTAAATCATGCTGCAGAGCTTTCAGATGCTTGTAATCTTTCTCATCTCATTTCACTAGCCCTCCTTGGCTCAATTTCTCATATAAAAACTTAACCTTGGTGCTATAGTTCTCAATCCACTGTCGGCAATACCCCATGAGACCTAACAACTGCCTAATTTGCTTCTTGCTCTTTGGAGGCGGTATGGATAGTATCCCCTTTACTCTTTCAGGGTCTATTTTCTTCTCCCCCTTCCTTAGGTAATGCCTAAGATACTTTACTTCTTCTTCCACGAATTGTAGTTTTGCCTTAGATACTTTGAGCCCCTTAGCACTCAGGAAGTTGAGTAATCTAATGCTTTCTGCCCGTACTTTGTCCTCTGTTTCCCCAGCAATCAGGAGGTCATCTACATATTGGATAAGGGTCACTCCTTCCCCAGTCTGATATTCTTGCAAAATCTGTTCTAAAGCTTGTCCAAACAAATTAGGAGATTCCGTAAACCCCTGGGGGAGCACGGTCCACCTTAGCTGCGTCTCCTATGAGTGACTGGGTCTTCCCATTCAAATGCAAAGTAATCCCTACTCTTCTCGTCTAGAGGACATGCCCAGAATGCATCTTTAAGGTCAATTACACTATAATATTGTTTTTCGGGACCAAGTCTGCTTAGCAGGGTGTAAGGGTTGGCTACCACCGGAAAACGAGCTACTGTCCTTTTGTTTATTTCTCTTAGGTCATGCACTAACCGGTATGATCCATCTGCATTTTTTATTGGCAGAATGGGGGTATTAAAAGGAGACATGCAAGATTCTAAAAGTCCTTTGCTTAGCAGCCTCTCAATCTCGGGCTTCAACCCATTCTTTCCCTCTGGGGAGATGGGGTACTGTTTAACCCTTATCAGTGTCTCTGGATCTTTAATGATTACCGAGAAGGGGGGTATATTCAACCTTCCTACACTATCAGGAGTGTACCATACTTCTGAGTTAATTTTTTCCTCATCCTCTACCCTCAAGGGACAGAGTTTTATTTTGATTTCTTCATTTACTACTTCTATATTGTCCTGGTTTGGGACAAATTTGGGAGAAAACCCCTGTATAGGATCCCTCTAGGAAGCAAACCCACAGTGGCCCCTCCCTCCAACCGGTCCGGTAAAAAAAACCAAACCCTCTTTGGAGAAAAGTGGAAAAAACTATTTTACTAAACAAATGAAGTGCATACAAGTATAAAGAATGAATAGTATGAAACAATAAAACCTCTCCTTCTGAAGTGAGATGGCAAACTGAGAAAGTCCTTGCCGTGGGTGTAGCTCAGGCTCTCTCTCAGCGTCTCCTCAGTCCCAGTCCCTCCGGCGCTGCTGGAAAATGCCGAGGTCCAGGCCCCGGTGGGCCGCAGGTGCAGCCCCCAGTGCTCCCCTGGGTTTTCAGTCCAGAGCAGGTTTAAACAGTTCCAAGAAAAAGGAAAAAAAACAGTCCAGGGAATTCTCTGCCCTAGCTAGCTGAAACTAACTAAAAGCAAAAAAAAAAATCTCTGTCCTGCAGTCTCTCCAAGCCTCCGCCGAACACCCTGGCCGGAGAAGAATGTGGAGGAGTCAGGCAGTTTTTCTCAAAACAAACTCCGTGCTTCTCCTTGCTCTTAGAACCAGTCTTAAAGGCACAGGACTCAATATACAGCACAAACAGAACAGACGATTGGGGATACAAGCATCATTAAGTTACCCTAGGACATTCCACCCCTTGATCCCCATATCAGTCAATTTACTAAAACTAATATATACTTCCAGCTCTACACACACATACATCTATATAAAAACAATATCCAATATACAGCTACATACAGTGGCAGTACCATTCAGCACACAGCGATAATTACACACGGTTCTCACCCAACAATCAGATCTCTCTGCGGTACACATCGTGTGGTTCCATCTTTCTGCATTACCCACCATGTGCAGCCTGGTCCCTGAGCAAAGACAATCCCACGGATGGGATCCTCTGTACTTGAAGCAGAATTGATCCAAACTCTCTTCCCTAACAAACTTCTTACATGTACTACTGGGACTTTCTCTCTATCTACTGTATGTAGGGACTCAGATTGGGCAGGGCCTGCTCTGTTGGTGGAACCTCGGGTGTTAACTAACTAGGTGGCCTTTGCTAGATGCTGCTCTCAGTTTTTGAATGATCTCCCACCCAGTGCTTTCAGGGTGGTTTTTAGCAGTCCATTATATCTTTTTATTTTCTCTGAAGCTGGTGCATGATAGGGGATATGGTACACCCACTTAATGCTATGTTCTCTAGCCCAGTTGTTGATGAGGCTGTTCTTGAAATGAGTTCTATTGTCTGACTTAATTCTCTTGGGGGTACTATGCCTCTAAAGAACTTGTTTTTCAAGGCTTAGAATGGTGTTACGGGCCGTAGCGTGAGGCACAGGGTAGGTCTCCAGCCATCCTGTGGTGGCTTCTATTATTGTGAGCACGTAGCGCTTGCCTTGGCGGGTTTGGGGAAGGGTGATGTAGTCAATCTGCCAGGCCTCCCCGTACTTATACTTGGACCATCGCCCGCCATACCACAGGGGCTTCACCCACTTGGCCTGCTTGATGGCAGCACACGTCTCACAGTCATGGATAACTTGAGAAATACTGTCCATGGTTAGATCCACCCCTCGGTCTCGTGCCCACTTATAGGTGGCATCTCTGCCCTGATGGCCTGAGGCATCATGGGCCTATTGAGCTAGAAACAACTCTCCTTTGTGTTGCCAATCTAAGTCTATTTTTGACACCTCTATCTTGGCAGCCTGATCTACTTGCTCGTTGTTTCGGTGCTCCTCATTAGCCCGACTCTTGGGGACATGGGCATCTACATGACGGACTTTGACAGGTAGCTTCTCTACCTGAGTGGCAATGTCTTTCCACTCATTTGCAGCCCAGATTGGCTTTCCCCTACGCTGCTAGTTGGCTTTTTTCTACTTCTCTAGCCATCCCTACAGAGCATTGGCTACCATCTACGAATCAGTGTAGAGGTAGAGCTTTGGCTATTTCTCTCTTTCAGCAATGTCCAGGGCCAGTTGAACAGCTTTGAGCTCAGCGAGTTGGCTTGACCCACCTTCTCTTTTAGTGGCTTGTGCAACCGGTCTTGTGGGACTCCATACGGCTGCTTTCCACTTTCGTTTCATCTCAATGATGCGGCAGGAACCGTCAGTGAAAAGAGCATAGCGTGTTTCTTCTGCTGGCAGTTGGTTGTATGGTGGAGCTTCTTCAGCACGTGTCACTTGTTCCTGCTCCTCTTCATGCATGAGACCAAAGTTTTCACCTTCCGGCCAGTTTGTAATTATCTCCAAAATCCCAGGGCGATTTGGGTTTCCAATGCGGGCGCGCTGAGTGATGAGGGCAATCCATTTGCTCCATGTGGCATTGGTGGCATGGTGGGTAGAGGGAACTTCTGCTTTGAACACCCATCCCAGCACTGGTAGTCGAGGTGCCAGCAGGAGTTGTGTTTCAGTCCCTACTACTTCTGAGGCAGCTTGAACTCCTTCATAGGCAGCCAAGATTTCCTTCTCTGTTGGAGTGTAGTTGGCTTCGGACCCTCTGTAGCTTCGACTCCAGAATCCCAGTGGTCGGCCTCGAGTCTCCCCAGGCCCCTTCTGCCAAAGGCTCCAGGACAGGCCATTGTTCCTGGCTGCTGAGTAGAGCGCGTTCTTCACCTCTGGTCCCGTCCTGACTGGGCCAAGGGCCACTGCATGAGCGATCTCCTGCTTGATCTGGGCAAAGGCTTGTTGCTGTTCAGGGCCCTAGTGGAAATCGTTCTTCTTGCGGGTGACCAGGTAGAGAGGGCTCACAATCTGGCTGTACTCAGGAATATGCATCCTCCAGAATCCTATAGCGCCTAGGAAAGCTTGTGTTTCCTCCTTGCTGGTTGGTGGAGACATGGCAGTGATCTTATTGATGACCTCAGTGGGAATTTGACGCCTTTCATCGTGCCACTTTACTCCTAGAAACTGGATCTCTCGAGCAGGTCCCTTAACTTTGCTCTTCTTGATAGCGAAGCCAGCCTTCAGGAGAATCTGGATGATCTTCTCTCCTTTCTCAAACACTTCCATTGCTGTTTTCCCCCACACAATGATGTCATCGATGTACTGTAGATGTTCCGGAGCCTCACCCTTTTCCAGTGCAGCCTGGATCAGTCCATGGCAGATGGTGGGGCTGTGTTTCCAGCCCTGGGGCAGTCGGTTCCAGGTGTACTGCACGCCCCTCCAGGTGAAAGCAAACTGAGGCCTGCATTCTGCAGCCAGAGGAATGGAGAAAAATGCATTAGCAATGTCAATTGTGGCGTACCACTTTGCTGCCTTGGACTCCAGCTCGTACTGGAGTTCCAGCATGTCCGGCACAGCAGCACTCAATGGTGGAGTCACTTCGTTCAAGGCACGGTAGTCCACAGTCAATCTCCATTCTCCGTCAGACTTGCGCACAGGCCAGATGGGGCTGTTGAAGGGTGAGTGGGTTTTGCTGACCACCCCTTGAGTCTCCAGCTCACGGATCATCTTGTGGATGGGGATCACAGCATCTCGAGTTGTTCTGTACTGTCGGCGATGCACTGTTGAAGTGGCAATTGGCACTTGTTGCTCTTCCACCCTCAGAAGACCTACAGCAGATGGGTTCTCTGATAGTCTAGGCAAGGTATTCAACTGCTTAACACCCTCTGTCTCTACAGCTGCTATCCTGAATGCCTACCTAAATCTCTTTGGGTCTTTGAAATACCTATTTCGGAGGAAGTCTATGCCCAAAATGCATGGAGCTTCTGGGCCAGTCACAATAGGGTGTCTCTTCCACTCATTTGCAATCAGGCTCACATCAGCTTGCACCAAAGTAAACTCTTGTGAACCCCCTGTCACCCCAGCAATGGAAACAGATTCTTCTCCCACATGTCTTGATGGGATTAATGTGCACTGTGCACCAGTGTCAACTAAGGCCTCATATTTTTGTGGTTCTGATGTGCCAGGCCAACGAATCCACACAGTCCAAAAAACACGGTTTTCCCTAGCCTCTACCTGGCTAGAGGCAGGGCTCCTCTAAGCCTGATTATCCTTATTTCCCTGGGTAACTGGAGCTGCTTCTTTCTTGCTGGAACTTCCTCTCATAGTCTTGCCATCCAACAATTCATGCAGCCGTTGTGTCATAGCATCAGTAGATTCTCCATCCCATCTTTTCATGTTTTCTCCACAATCACGCAGGAAGGACCACAGCTTAGCCTGTGGGATGCCTTTCCCTTTTTATCTAGGGAACGTTTGCGTGTGGTGCCAGAGCCCCTAACTTGTACTGCAGAGATCTGGAGAATGTCCTCCTTGAGTTCTTTGTGATTCTCTTCCATTTTGTCTGCTAATCCCCGCACTTGTGTTTCCAGAGCTGCAATTCTTGCATGTGTTGGACTATGCACAGCATCTGCATATGTTCGTAGCTTCTTCGCTATATCAAGCACGGTCTCCTCTGTCTCATCTCGCTTCATTATTGCTAAAGCAGAGGAGTATTCTTGTGGCCCAAGTCGTACAAGTTTTCTCCACATCACAGGTGTACATGGTACTAAGTCGGGGTTCCTAGTGTTTATGTCCTCTGAGAAGACAATCTCCGCCACTGCCATTTCTCTCAAGCGCTGGATCCCTTGTTCAATGGTTTTCTACTGGGTTTGCTGCATATAGAGATCGTCGGCACACAGATATCTTTGTGCCACACTTCCCAGGACCCGTTCCCAGAGACTGCAAGGACTAGCCTCCCTCATCATTTCTTGGTCAATAACTGGATCATGTGATAGGGATCCAAGATGTCTCGCTTCAGTGCCATCCAGTATTGTAGCCTCGCCTGCAGCATCCCAAAGACGGACTAACCAACTAATTATAGATTCATCAGGTCGTCGAGTATAATCCTTTCTTAGGCCACGAAGGTCCTTCAGGGAAAAGGACTCAATAGTATCTCCTGCTCTTGCAGCAGTTGGTCGGGCTCCTGCTCTTGCAGCAGTTGGTCGGGCTCCTGATGTTGTAGCAGTTGGTTGAGCTTCTGATCTTGTAGCAGCTGGTTGGGCTTCTGATCGTGTGCTAGTTGGTTGGACTCTCGATCTTGTGCTAGTTGATTTGGCTTCTGATTTTGTATCAGTTGGTTTGGCTTCTGACTGTGTATCATCAGTTGCTTCAGCTTCTGATTGTGTGTCATGTGGTTTGACTCCTGACTGGGTGTCAGGAGGCATTGAGGATCTTTTACCTGAATCATCGTCTACTGGTCGATCGGTTTTGTCCGTGTGCTTCTTTCCTTTCTTTACTGCAGCAACTGCTGGTGTCTTAGCCTCACTGTCTGGTTTAGCTGCAGCCTGAATAGCTGTGGGGTTGGCTGCAGCCTGAGTGACTGATTTATCTCCCTGCTCCCTTGCCTCTATCTGCTGCCCTACAGTGTTTAGCAGTGTGTGACTCATTCTAGAAAAGCTATAAACCATATAGAGGAAAGTTACCAGGTGAAATACTAGGGAGGTGGGGTCTTTAACATTCAGGAGACGCTGAACTTTCTCCAAAAGTGATGTAACTGACTCAAAAGAGAAGAAGGAAAGAAGAGACTGAAGAGCCTCATCCCCTACTCCTCCTCTAACAAACTGGGTGCAATTATTGATAAATCCCCAAAACATGCTGCTGGAACTAGGACGCAGGGTAGGACGAAAAAACCATAAACTGAACATACCCAGAACAAACTCCAGTATCTTTATAAGCTTCTTGTAAACCATAATCACCGAACCCAGCAAAATAACTATTCTAATTTGTGCATCCCTAGTGTAAAAGCTGTATGTTAGGGACAATATTGGAGCTATTTCTGGGTAAGAGAACAAACCTAGGGACCAGAAAGGTATTAAGACCTCAAAAAAGCCTAGGGAACAGAAATGCAGAAAAGACTCCATTCTAAGAGACATTAGGAATTCAAGAAGCAACATGGCCACTGACTGTTTAATCCCCACCCAAAGGACAACCAAAAAATGCAGTTAGTAATAATCAATACAAGTTTTTTCCACTCTTTCGAGCCCCACGTTGGGCACCAGTTAGACGTATGTCCACGTTTGGGGACAAATTTGGGAGAAAACCCCCGCATAGGATCCCTCCAAGGAAGCAAACCCAAGTGGCCCCTCCCTCCAACCGGTCCGGTAAAAAACCTCTTTGGAGAAAAGTGGAAAAAACTATTCTACTAAACAAATGAAGTGCATACAAGTATAAAGAATGAATAACATGAAACAATAAAACCTCTCCTTCTGAAGTGAGATGGCAAATTGAGAAAGTCCTTGCCATGGGTGTAGCTTGGCTCTCTCTCTCAGTGTTTCCTCAGTCCCAGTCCCTCCGGCGCTGCTGGAAAATGCTGAGGTCCAGGCCCCGGTGGGCCACAGGTGCAGCCCCCAGTGCTCCCCTGGGTTTTCAGTCCAGAGCAGGTTTAAACAGTTCCAAGAAAAAGGAAAAAAAACAGTCCAGGGAATTTCTCTGCCCTAGCTAGCTGAAACTAACTAAAAGCAAAAAAAAAAAAAAAAAAAAAAAAAAAAATCTCTGTCCTGCAGTATCTGCAAGACTCAGCTGAACACCCCGTCCGGAGGAGAATGTGTAGGAGTCAGGCAGTTTTCTCAAAACAAACTCCGCGCTTCTCCTTGCTCTTAGAACCAGTCTTAAAGGCACAGGACTCAATATACAGCACAAACAGAACAGACGATTGGGGATACAAGCATCATAAAGTTACCCTAGGACATGGAGTCAGATCTTTTAGCTATGGTGCAATATTAGAAGCAATTTCTACCTTTTTCCCATGTATGTATCATAAACAAATCCTTTGTTTTTCATTCTCTGTCCTTTGTTTGCATATTTCTAACCTGAAAACAATTGTAACGGACAGTTGGTCTAGCCACTTGGCTGAAAGGTGAAAAACCCCAAGAAGCCAATCTTCGGCCAGACCCACAAATGTATAAAAAGTAAGAAATAAACAAGGAGGTCTCTCTCCACCCCTTTGACTCAGCTTTGAGCTGGCACAGAGGAACCTCTCTGCCCTGCGAAACCTCTCTCTCCGTGTGACTGCTTTGCGAATCACGGTAATAATTTCCCTCATCCAGTCCCTGGGACTCAGAGCAGCTGAGGAAAGTTTCTCTTCATTGCCAACAAACAAAAGTTGAACATGATGATATTTCATACCCATCGCAGTCCTTACCTGAGCTTTCTGTGCAATGTCCCACCTGCATCCTCCATCCCCCATCCACCATCCACAAGGGATTTCTGTGCAACACCAGTTTTCAACAAAGATGATGCTCAGATAGATATGAACAATCAAGGTGTTGTATCAGGATGCTCTGCCTGGACTGGGGGTCAAAACAGCTCCAACAGTGTCCTTTGAAAAGGTGTCTGTCATGGGTAAAGAATGGGTTCAGGCTGCTTTTGGTCTTGAGGAAATGCTGAAACCAGCCTGATTCATTTTATCACCTCCTCTCCTGGCTGAAGCTCCTCTCTTGCCACTTCCATCCATTGTCTTTTGTCTCCCACCAGGCCCCCAGTGAAGAGCCTGGCTCTGTGTTCTCCACCACCTCCTCGGTGGCACTGCCAGGCTGGCATGAGGAGCCCCTCAGCCTTCCCTGCTCTGGGCTGGACAAGCCCAGCTCCCTCAGCCTCCTTGGCTCAGAGCCAAAGGGCTCCAGCCCCACCTTGGGGCCCTTCCCTAACCCTGCTGCAGCTGCCAGACATCTTTCCTGCCCTGGGGAACCCAACTCAGGCCACAGTGACCTGGATCCTGCACATCCTTGATGTGCTGGTCACACAGCCCTGTCCATGTGTCAGGCTCTGGGGATTGATTTGCAAAAGATCCTCTTCTCCAGCCACTACTGAAGGTCCTTGCCATGCTATAATGGCCCCTTGGTTCCAGTGGGTCCCAAAGTGTCAGAAGAGTCTCCATTGTTCCATGAGGCCCCACAATGTCACTGTGGTCCCCTTGGTTCCACAGGGCTCCACAGTGTAACAATGATTCTTAGTTCCATGAGGTTCCTCAGTCACAATGGGCTCCTTGGATCCTCAGTGTCACAATGGCCCCTTGGTTCCATGTGGCCACACTGTGTCACAGTGGCTCATGGTTCCATGAGACCACACACATTAATAATGCACCCTTGGTTCCATGAGGTTCTGTACTATACCATGGTCACCTTGGTTCTGTGAGGCTCCGCAGTGTCACAATGGACCCATGGTTCCACGAGGCCTTGCTGTGTCAGAAATGGCTCCTTGGTTCCAAGAGGTTTCTCATTGTCACAGTGGTCTCCTTGGAACTGCAGTATCACAGGGGACCATTGCTTCAATGTGGCCCCAAAGTGCCACAATGGATTTTAGTTCCATGAGGTTCTGCTGTGTCCAAATGGACCCTTTGTTCCATGAGTCTGCACAGTGTCACAGGAGACTCCTTGGTTGTGTGAGGCCCTGTCATCACCAAATATCCAAAATATCAGAATAAGAGTCAACACTAATTTGCTGTTTATGAGGGTATCCTTGATTCAGGCCTCAGGTCTAGTGAGGGGTAACTCCTAACCTTACATGGACATGTAATTCTACCAGGGTGTTGCTTACATACAGTCACGCAATGTGTATTTATAGTTACACATTTCCATAAAACCCACTTGAACTTCCCAGATTCACTCCTTGGTTTTTCTATCACTACACTCTCGAGCCAGATGTCTTTTTTTTGTCTTCCAACCATCCTCACATGAAAAGCAGCCCCTTCATGTGACTGGTTTCTCAGTTAACATTTCACAGGCAGGGTAGAAATGGAATTACCCTTTTGGTATCAAGCCCAAAGCTTTGCAGAGGCAGGCAGGACACAGAGCTGTCAGCAAAGGAAGGGGCCAGCGAGGTGGGGCAGCCAGGGGATGACGACAGCCTGCAGGGACAGAGGCGCAGGGCATGGACACCGTAGGACAGCCTGGGCTGGAGAGGGCACAGGGATGGGCAGCAGCTGAAAGGCCCTGACACAGCCAACTCCTGCAGCACTTGGGCCATGGCTGCTGGCCCTGGGCCTGAGCCATGAGCAGGAGACAAGTGACCCTGGCAGGCCTGGGGCCTCATTGCCTCCTTGTCCCTGCTCAGCAGCCTGGCAGGGGCCGCCCCATGGTGCTGCCCTTGGCATTGCACATCCCCACATCCCAGTGTCCCGGGAAGAGCCCTGAGCACTGAGGGAGGGACAGGATCTGCCTTGGCAGGGGCTGGCATTCAGGCCTTGGCCCTTTGTATTCCTGAAACACATGCAGGTTTGCTGAGCATCAGAGACACCTTTGCCTTGTTTGTCCCCACCTGTCATCACTTCCTGAGTGTTCTGGTCTAACTGGAACCTGGGGACACTTTCTCCATCAGGTTCCTCTGTGAGGCCCGTTAAAACTTGAAGAAACTTTGGAGTTTCAATTTAACTTTGATTTCTTGAGAAGTTTTTTGAACTCATTCTCAGGGACTGAGTTGAATGTAAACAACACCAAATCCACAGGAGGGTCATTAAAGTTCTGGTGCTGTGTCTGTGCTGCTGATGTGGGAATGGGCTCCTGGCACAGAGGCAGCTCATGGAAACTAAGAAAAGTTTCAAAAAGACAATTATCCTGAGGAGAAATCCTCCTTCCTGTGTTAATTGAAATGTAGACTCAGAGAAAGTTTACAGTGTCATAACAACCTTTTCTGTTCCTTTCTCATTAATTATTAACCCTCTCTTCTTTTTTTGCTTTGCTTTTAACAGTATAGAACATCAGTCTCTTATATGAAACACTAGCTTTTGCACTTATGCCTTTTGATATCTATGCCTATGGAATATTAACTTTTGAATGGAATACATATTTCACCAGCAAATAAACACATTGAACTGACTAACAGAACTACTCTGTCTCTAGTTCTCACTGCTGCTTTAGTAAATTCTCCTGATCCCTTTTTCGTTTTCTTGCTTTTGTCATCTGCAAATTCAGTTCTTCTGTTGGATGAAGCAATATCTCTCCTTGCTCTTTTGTTCCCTCTTATCTTGATCTTTTTTTAACACTCCACTTTGTGTAGTTCTAAACTCATTTTCATGCTGTTTCTTTTCTTTGAGTATGGTCGTCTCTTTTTTTTTTTTTTTTGTGTTAGTTGGTCACTCCAAGCTTTTCTTACATTCCTTTTGTGCAGCTCTCAGAGCCCTGCCACCGCTTCTAGCTACGCTGTGCTGCTGTGAACACCAGCACGTGCCACCCCAGGATCCCACAAACTGCGGCCATAGCTTGGGGTTAGTGTCTCCTAAGTCATCCAGACTCTTTGGCTCTCAGGTCCACCTGGCTGCAACTCATCTGGATTTTTAGGCTCTCAGGACCCCCTGTTTTGCTCTCAAACTCTAAGGGCTGCCTGGCTCATTTCTTCAGGCTCTTGGTCCATCAGGCTCACTTTGGCTGGGCTTCACCATCCTGCTGCTCTTAGGCCTGTAGTTGTTTATCAGGATCATGTCAGGGTCCCCATTCATTTTTGCCCAGTCCTCTTAGGGGGCACCAGTTAACAGTGGAGCCATGACTGATACAGGTGTCAGTCCCTTATTATCTAAAAACTCTTATACCTTTCTCTCTGTAGGCTACCCACAGGCAGCTCCACACAGACTTCTTACTCCTGCTCTCTTCCTTTTGCAGGACAGGCTAACTTTCCTTTCCCTTGCATAACTGCCTGACCTTGCCCATCCCTCACAGGATCACCTGACCTTCCATCTTCACAGCACAGCCTGCAGAATCCAACTAACACTTGACCAGCTCACCCAATGTGTTATAACACTCATTCTCATTGCCCATAGCTGTGATCTGTTAAGGGCAAGGCTGGGATCTATTAAGGGCAAGGCTGTTCCCACTCTTGGGAATTAGTACAGCTGCAGTTTATCAGGGGCAAGATTGCCTTCAGCACTATCTCTATTCTATTTACAATCTGTCCTCCCACACCAAGGAGAATCTGTGTACAGTACAGAACCTCATGGAACCAAGGGGCCATTGTGGCACAGCAAGGCCTTGTGGAACCAAAGTGACCATGGTGACACTATGGAATCTCATGGAATAAAGGCATTCATGTTACACTACTGAACCTCATGGAACAAAGGGTCCCTTGTGACACTTTGGAACAAAGGAGACTGTTGCTGGCAATACGAACCCTCATGGAACCAAAAGTCCATTGTGACATTGTGGGACCTCATGGAACCATGGAGACCATTAGGACACTTCAGGACCCACTGGAACCAAGGAGCCATTGTGACACTGCAGGGCCTTGGATAACCAAGGGGTCATTGTAGCACACAGGGCCTCATGGAATCGAGGGGATCATAGTGACACTGTGGGGCTCCATGAGACCACAAGGACATTCTGACTCTGGAGCCAAGGATACCATTGTAATACGACAGTTTCTCATGGAACCAAGGATGCCATTTGATCTGGAGGGGGATTCTGCTGAGCCTATGATGACACTTCAAATCCTTGTGACACCAAAGGGCCCCTGTGGAACTGCAGGTCCTTGTGGAACCAATGAGACCATTGTGACATTGCATGGCCTCATGGCAGCAAGGGGCCATTGTGACACTCTGGGGCCTTGTAAAGCCGAGGGGCCACTGTGCCACTGTGTGTCACCATGGAACCAAGGAGACCATTGTGACACTACAGAGCTCCATGGAACTAAGAACTCATGTAACAGTGAGGGGCCCAATGGAATCAAGGGGCCATTCCATACATCAGGGCTTCATGAATCCAAGGTGCCACTGTGATACTGTGGAACCAAAAGAGACCATTGTAACACTTCAGGGCCTTATGGAATTGTGGAAACCATTATGACACTCTGAGGCTTGTTTTACATGGCCTGGTTTCTGGTAGCAGGAGAGGCCACAGAGGTGGCTTCTGTAAGAAGCTACTGGAATCTTCCACCATGCAGAGTAGAGCAAATCTCTGATTGCTCTGAAGATGGACAAGCTGCTAGCCCAATTAGAGAAGCTGGTCACACCTCTGTGATGGCATATTTAAGGAAGAAAATCAAAACAGCATATGTGCAGTTGTTTCCAGGGGTTGCTTAGGGACAGCCCAGCATGGCCTGCAGCGACTCACAGCCGCCACCATTTTGGTGCAGTCCACAATGAGCCTTGCCTGCCTGGCCGCCCCTAGCTAGCCATGCCACGGGCAGGAGGGCAGGGACAGCGATGGCAGCTCCTCCATCTCAGTGCCCCGCATGAAGAAAAGCTTTAAATAGCACAAACACCAGTGGCAGCTGCATGGCCAACAGTGAAAAATGAAGAGTGGCTTTCCAGCATGGAAATCAGACAAAATCAACCACTTGGCACTACAAGATGCTGCAAGAATCTTTGAATAAGTGGAACTTGTTGGCAATGGTACCTACATGCAGCAATTCTTCTTTTAGATAGAGAAGAGGACGAAGTGGAGACATGTAAGAGAAAACAACAAGGTAGCACCAAGGTCAGTGGAAAAGGTGGGGAAGGAGGCGCTCTAAGAGTTGGAGCCAAAATTTCTCTGCAAATCGTGGTGAGGACCATTGTGAAACAAACTGTCCCCCTGTAATCCATGAAGTCCATGGGGGATGCAGAGATCCACTCGCAGCCTGTGGGAAAAGTGCTCATGCTGGAGCAGGTAGATGCCAGAGGAAACTGTGATCCAGTGAGAGACCTGAACAGAAAGAGAGGGCCCTTGCTCCTAGAGATAAAGAAAGAGGACCTTTCCTGCCAAAGTAGAGCAGCCTATCCTTAAAAGATTGCACCCCATGAAGAAGTGTCCCACACCACAACAGCATTGGAAAGACTGGCCGTGGCAGGGACTCACGACATAGCAGAAGAAAAACTCCTCTCCCTGAGCAAACAGAAAAAGATTTTGGGTGACAAACTGATAAAAACCCCCACTCCCTGTCTCCCTGCATTACTGGTGGCAAAGAGGAGGGGTCTGAGGGACAAAAATGGTATTTTAAAGGCTGCTTTTACTTCTTATTATCCTCCTCTGACTCTGTTAATGATAAATTTACTTTATACCTTTAAATTCAAAACTATTTTGCCCTTAGAATGTTTTTCTCACAGTCCTCATCACAACTCATGAATCCAAACCATAACAGAGTCCTTGTGAATCAAGGGGCTCTGAAGGGTCTTGTGGAACCAAAGAGCCATTGTGACACTGCAGGGCCGAATGGAAGCAACGAGACCATTCTTGGAGTCCCCATGGAACCCATGGGCCATTGTGTCACAGTGCAGTCCCAGGGAACCAAGGAAACCACTGTGACACTACAAGGCCTCATGGAAGCAAAGGGCCCACTGTGCCACTGTGGACACAGAGCAGAGCTCCCTTGTCCCAGAAAGTCCCTGGCAATGCAGGGATGAAGGGAACAGCACAGGCTGTGGGGATCAGGGGCAGGGCACTGCCAGGGATTTGGGGTGGTTGTGAGCCCAGGGCAGGAGCCGGCCCTTGGCCTTGGTGATCCTCATCCAATTGTCCAGGGCCCATGGCTCCAGCCTGTCCAGATCCCTCTGCAGAGCTTCCTGCCCTCCAGCACAGCCACACTCCCACCCAGCCTGGGCTCACTGGGAACTGACTGAGGGTGCCCTCAATGTCCTCGTCCAGATCATCCATCAAGAGATTTAACTGACCTGGTCCCAATCCTGAACCCTTGGGACACCCCTGGATGTGACTCCATTCCTCAGCTGCTCTGAGTCCCAGGGATTGGATGAAGGAAATGGTGGGGTGGGGGCAGGGACAAAGTGTGATTGATTGTCAGCCATGAAGGGTCTGGATTTTCAGATCTATTCAGACTGCACTAGGAGGTGCTGGGGATCAATATCAACTGGGGATCACTGATATCAACCTATAAACAGGAAAAGAAACCTAAACAGAACAAAACAACTATTTCTTCATTGTTTTTAATATAGTATATTCACTTTGAATACACTTCTGAAAACTGCAGAAACTTCTAATTAACCACAGAAGAATTGAAGACTTGAATGAATCCCATGGGCTTTTCAAGTTTTGGTGTTTTCAACAAATGTTAATGAGCTTTTGTCAACAAATTTCTCAACTGAAGATCTCAGGAAGAGGCCTTTGGAAAAGTAAAATTCATTACAACCACAGGTTGCTGATGACCTATCCTCATCATGTCAGGAATGAACAGAAATGGGCACAGCTTTCTGGCTGCCCCAGCTTTGGGATGGGCCCTGGGCCTGGAGCAGGAACAGCTCCTGAGGGCCACAAGGCCAGGGCTGTTGTGCTGGCCTGGGCAGATGGGATGGCAGCAGGGGCTGCAGAGCTCTCAGGATGTCCTGGAGAGGAGAGCAGGGCACCCAGGGAGCCTCCTTTTCCCTTGGCCAGGCACCTTCCCCCATGGCTGGGGCTGAGCCCTCTCTGAGCTGCAGCTGCTGCTGTGCCCTTCCGAGGGGCTGAGGCCGTGGGGCCCCTGCCCAGAGCAGCCTGCCCTGAGCAGAGCTGTGGGGCCAGAGCCGGCTGGGCTGTGCTGGGGAGAGGCCCTTGGTGCTGCAGAGAGCTCAGGGCAGCTGGCAGAGCTTGGAGGGAGCTGGGCTGGGCTGAGAGAGCCTGGCACAGAAACCATCAGTGTCCATCTCAGCCTGTGTGAGCGTGCAGGGGCCACCAGTTCTCAGTGTGGGAGCTGAGCTTGTGACCGCTGGAGCCGTCCAAGTGCTGGGGCTGCACCTCCAGCTCCAGAGGAGATGGGACAGATGGGAGCCGGGACAAATCATTCCTGCTAGATTCTTTATTTGCTTATGCAGGTGACCTGGATCTGTATGTAGCGTTGTTTTGTGTCAGAGAACACTGACAGAGTGATAATAAAAGTATTTTTTAAACTGAAAATAATATTTCATGCATAATACGAAATGGGAAAAAAAAAAAAAAAAAAAAAAAGACACATATGATCAGAAGAGCATCTGAGTTTTTCAGAGGATGAGAGACTCATTGATGTTCCAGTAGTCAAACCTGTTCAACTCCTTTCCTCAGGGCTTCCTTGAGATGACAGGTGACCACCATAGACTAAGGCCAGCCTGAGCTCTCTGTCCTGGCAGCTTTTTTTTCTGGGACAGCCCTTGCATAGAGCATACAGGGAATTTTTCAGGGGGAGTGTCAAGTTTTGCTACAGGCACCAGGGAAGACAGATTATTCCTTTCCATAGGAAGGGAAGCACTAAGCCCATCATGATGAGAGGCAGCCCTCAGCATTCCAAGATCAGCTGGACCTGTCAGGTGGCCCCTGGGAGCCCAAAGCAGCAAGATCAGTTCCATCCCCCCTTGCTTCCATGAGGCCCAGCAGGGTCAAAATGGCCCTTTGGTTCTGTGGGGCCCTGCAGTGTCACCATGGTCTCCATGATTCCATGGGGCCTTGCAATGCCATAATGGGGTCTTCATGGATCCATGGTGCTCTGCAGGATCACAGTGGCCCTTTGGTTCCACCAGGCCCTGTAATGCAACAATGGCCTCTTGGTTCCACAAAGCCCTGCTGCTTCACACTGGCCCCTTGGGACGATGCAGCCCAACAGTGCCACAATGATCCCCGTGTTTCCATGAATTCCCACAGTATAACAATGGTCCCTCAGATCCATGAGGCCCTGAAGTGTTACCACAGTCTCCACCGGAAAGAAAGCACAGAGCCCCAGTGTTTCAGGGGCTGATAAATGGCAGCCAGGAGAGGCCAAGGCAAACCAGAGCTCTGTGTCCCAGCAGCTTTCATCTGGGAGCAATGGAATAAATACCTTGGATTCTATATCTCGGATATATGGAATTTTGGGGGCAGAATCCCAATTTCAGCCATGAACACCTGCATGAGAAGGCCAGTTCTTCCCATAGGAAGGAAAACACCGATCCCCAGTATTTCAAGGGCAGATTAGAGGTGACCAGCAGAGGCCAAGGCAAGCCAGGCTGATGGGTCATGGCAGCTTTTGTCTGGGAGAAACCCTTGCTTACAGTGAATTTTGGAGAAGTACCAATTTTGGCCATGGGTGCCTGGGCAGGAGGGATGGTTCTTTTCCACAGAAAAGAAAACCTAGAGCCCCAGTGTTTCAGGGGTGCAGGAGAAGGGACCCCCAACATGCTAGGGTCAGCTGAGTCAGTCAGGCCAAGCCAACCAGACCTGTTCCCTGTTCCCTTGGATCCACAGGGCCCCACAGTGTCACAATGGTGGTGTTATACTGGACCCTTGGTTCCATCAGGACCCACTGTGTGACACTGGCCCTGTGTTTCCATGGGGCCCCACAGTGTCACAGTGGTCCCTTTGTTCTTCTGGGCTCCTCAGGATCACAATGGCCCCTTGGCTGCATGAGGCCCAGCTGTGTCACACTGGCCCCTTGCTTCCATTGGGCCCTGTTGCAACACAATTGTTCCCCTTGCTTCCATGAGGCCTTGCAGGGCCACAGGGGTCTCCTTGGTACCACAGTATCACAAAGGACTCTTGCTTCCAGAGGGAGTCACAATGTCAGAAGGGTCTCCTTGATTCCACAAGGTCCTGCAGAGCCTCTTGGTTCAACGAGGCCTCAAAGTTTCATAATAGTCTCCAGGATTCAATGAGGCCCTGCAAAAACACAATGGACCTTTTGTTCCTTGGGGTCCCGCACTGTTCCATGAATCCTTAGTTCCATGGAGCACTGCAGTGTCACAATGATCTCCTCGGTTCAATGGTGCAACACAGTACCAAAATTTTCCCTTGGTTCCATTAAGGCCCGCAGTGTCACAATGGCCCTTTGGCTCATCCACAAGGCTCTGATGTGCCACAATGTCCCTTTGGTTTCACAGGGCCTTGAGGTGTACAAATGACTTCCATGGTTTGATGAGGCCCTGCTGTGTCACAATGGACCTTGGGTTCCATGATGCCCCATGGTGTCACAATGGTATCCTTGGTTCCACGGTGTCAGATTGGACCCTTCATCCCATGGACACCCACAGTGTTCACTGCAGCCCCCTTGATTCCATGAGGCCCTGCCATGCTATAATGGCCCCTTGGTTCCAGTGGGTCCCAAAGTGTCAGAAGAGTCTCCATTGTGCCATGAGGCCCCACAATGTCACTGTGGTCCCCTTGGCTCCACAGGGGCCCACAGTGTAACAATGGACTCCTGGATCCATGAAATCTTTCTCTTTCACACTGTACTTTTGATTAGATGAGGTTTCTCAGTGTCACAAGGGCCCCTGGGCTCCATGAGGTTCCAGAGTGTCACAATGGTCTCCTTGGATCTGCAGTATCACAACGAACCATTGGGTCTATGTGGCCTGCTCTGTCAAAAAGAATTTTGCTTCCATGAGGTTCCAAGGTATCACAGTAGAATCTTCGATTCAGTGAGGCCCTGCTGTAACCAAATTTACCAAATATCAGAAAAAGGGTCCTGATGACTAATTTGCAAGTAAGAGGGTATCACTTACTCAGCCTTGAGGACCACTGTGTGGTATCCATGGACATATGATTCAAAAAGAGTGTTACTTATATAGAGTTGCTACATGTGTGTTACAATTTAGCCATTACCATAAAACCCGCACATAGTTCCAGATTCACTCCTTCTGTTTTCTTGCACTCTTGAAATACATGTCTTCTACTTGTCTTCCAACTGTCCATTCTGGGAAAGCAGGCCCTGCATGCCTTGTTCCCATGCTAAAACTTCACAAGCATGGTAAAAGTCGAATTAACCCTCCTGGTTTCATGCCCAAGGCTTTGTGTGCCCAAGCAGAAGTAGGCAGGACACAGAGCTGTCAGCAAAGGAAGGGGCCAGCGAGGTGGGGCAGCCGGGGGATGACGACAGCCTGCAGGGACAGAGGCGCAGGGCATGGACACCGTAGGACAGCCTGGGCTGGAGAGGGCACAGGGATGGGCAGCAGCTGAAAGGCCCTGACACAGCCAACTCCTGCAGCACTTGGGCCATGGCTGCTGGCCCTGGGCCTGAGCCATGAGCAGGAGACAAGTGACCCTGGCAGGCCTGGGGCCTCATTGCCTCCTTGTCCCTGCTCAGCAGCCTGGCAGGGGCCGCCCCATGGTGCTGCCCTTGGCATTGCACATCCCCACATCCCAGTGTCCCGGGAAGAGCCCTGAGCACTGAGGGAGGGACAGGATCTGCCTTGGCAGGGGCTGGGGCTCAGGCCTTGGCCCTTTGCATTCCTGAAACACATCCAGGTTTGCTCAGCATCAGAGACACCTTTGCCTTGTTTGTCCCCACCTGTCATCACTGCCTGCAGTGTTCTGCTCTAACTGGAACCTGGGGACACTTTCTCAGTTGTGTCCCTCAGTGAGTCCCATTAAAACTTCAAGAAACTTTGGAGTTTCAAACTCTGAGTTCTTGATAAGTTTTTTCAACACTCTCAAGGACTGACACAACTGTAAACAATACCAAAGCCCTGAGAGGATCATTAAAATCCTTGTGCTGTTGCTGTGCTGCTGGGCTGGGCTGGGCTCCTGGCACAGAGGCAGCTCCTTACAATGAAGAAGAGCTTCAAAAAGACATTTTTTTCGGAGGAGCAGCTTCTCTTCCAGCCCATCAGGGCTGAGGGCACTGCCTGCGAGTACCTGACAGAATATAAGCAGACAGAGGCTTAAATCAACAGGAAG
>NW_026690465.1:0-25102 GCF_015227805.2 Hirundo rustica | reverse complement strand
CGGGGAGGGAGTATCGAATTGATCCTGCCCTCTTTTGAAGGACTTGTTTGAAGGAGTCTTCATCAGGGAACAATTTTAGCCTTTTGGTCTGCTTGGTATGCTGTAGGGTCCCTCCCGCAGGCCAAGAGCCTTTCCAGAGCTGTTGTGTCACGGGTTCCTTGTGCCCAGGGTGCAGTTTTTTAGGGATTGGTTGCTCTAGTTTGGAAGCAAGGGCTCTCTTTATCTCTAGAGGCAGAGGCACTCTCCTCTCTCTCTCCCTATTCAGGTCTCCCACTGGATCGAAGCGCTCTCTGGCTTCCACCCCCTCTGGCATGAGTGCTTTTCCCATGGGCTGTGAGTGGATCTCTGCATCCTCTGTGGACTTAATGCAAAGTGACAGGGCCACAACTTGTTTCATCCCAGTCCTCACGACAGCTTGCAGAGGAATCTCAGCTGTGACGAGCACTTTGGAGCACTTCTTCCCCCTTTTTTCCATTGACCTTGGTGCCGGCATGTTGTTTTCCAGCACATTCTCACTTCCTCCTCTCCTCTGACTAGAAGAAAAGCTGCTGCTCGTAGGTGCTACTGCTAAAAGGCTTCACCAGTTCAGAGATCCCTGGACGCTCCCCCAGCGGCAGGAGGTCGATCTTGTTTAGGCCGCGTGTCGGGGAGTCACTGGCCATGTTTTTGCCACGGGCATCGGGCGGGCAGCGGCAGCCACGGGGGCCCTGGCGCTGTTTAAGGCTTCTCCTGGTGCGTGTTGCCGGAGGAGAAGCTGCCGCTGCCAGCCGTGCCCTCCTGCCTGGGGCGTGGCTGGCCGCGGGGCCGGGCAGGCCGGCTGTGCCGCGGCCACACCGAGCTGGCGGTGGCCACAGCGGTGCCCAGCCCTGCACCGCGACGGGATGGGCTGTGGCACGGTGCCTCCCCACCCCTGGAACAGACTGCCCGTGGGCTGCTTTGATGTTCTTTGTCAATGGGACCATGAGGCCTTACCCACCTTTCTAATTGGGCCGGCGGCACGCCCATCTTCAGAGCTATCAACCAGTGGCTCTGTTGGACATGGTAGAAGCTTCTAGCAGCTTCTCCCAGAAGTCACCTCTGTGGGCTCCCTGCTGCTACCACAAAACCAGGCTGTGCCAAATCAACACGGCGGTCTTTGGTAGGACTGCTGAGGTGCAATGATGAGCTTCACCTTTTGTAACTTCTTGCTCTGAGCCTGAGTAAATGACAAAATTCTCGTAGCTGCTGTCAGTGATTTAAGCATGGCAAGAAACTCACTCCCCATGCCGAGCGCCCCCCCAGCCCCGGAGTCTGTGAGCAAGAACCTGAATGTATTGGATGATGTAACCTAGAAATGTGTGTTCTATTTCATCTGTGGAAAGCAGTTTTTTGGGACATGTTTTATCCTTCTGTTACCCTTCCAGGGAAGAGGGAGACTGATGCCTTCTGATACTGGCCCAGCCATGAAAACCAGGTGAGGCAGTGTTTCTTACCTCTTTCAGCACTCCTCAGTCCTCCAGGGGGGCATTTTAAGGATGGCCTGGAGCTGTTGGAGCTGCCCTGGACAGCAGGCAAGCATGGACTCTCTCTGCTGCTGCTGGGCTCTGGACCCCTTTCCTCCTCTGCCTGCTTATCACTGTCACTACTATTTTCCACATGGCAGGAGGTCCTGCTGAGATTTTCAAACTAGTAGGTGTTGGATAGAGCTTTGTTCCCCCTTGCCATGCCCACGTCTCCTTCCTTCCCTAGCGTTGCTTTTTTTCCTTCTACGGTTTCCCATCACGTCGCTCACAAAACCGGCCATGCACAGGCCGCTTTGATCCTCTTGCTTTTTGTATTTGAGCATCCCTTGCGTTCTGCAGGGCTCCCCCCGCGATGCCGGAGGTTTCTTAGGTCTGTTTTCTCTTTGTTGTGTTGGTATTTCAATGTTTCATTCCATTCTGGGCTCCTACTTCGGAGAGAAACGTGCAGCTCCTGGAGCAGGTGTTGTGGAGGGGCATTCCGATGATTCAGGGGCTGCAGTATCTCTGTTGGAAGGCAAGGCTGGGGGAGCTGGGCCTGTTGTAAGTCACAGGACTGAGCAGGGAACTTCTTCATGTCTGTCACTGCTTTAAGAGGGGGTGCTAGGAGGCTGCAGCCAGACTGTTCCTGTCGGTGCCAAGCACTGGGACATGAGGCCATGGGCAGCATGTCATGCTGCAGGAAGTTCCAGGTGGACATAAGGATGAATTTCTTGATGGTGGGGGTGAGCAAGCACCAGAAAAGATTGCCCCGAGAGGTTGTGGAGTGTCCCTCACTTGAGCTCCACCAGAACCACGTTGACACTATGTTGTGCCACGTGTTGTAGGAAGATCCTACTGCAGCGGGAAGGGTGGAACTGATGAGTGTCTATGGTCCCTTACAGCCTAGCAGTGTGATCCTGTGCTTGGTGTTCTGTGCTGTGTGAACTGCAAAATCGCAGCCTAGCCCTCGCAGCTTCATTCTGTCCTTGGGGGAAAGTGGGTTACTCCACTGTGTCCGTGTGTTCTCTGCTCTCCTTGTGCAGCTGGTAACATGCCTGTACCTCCCACCTGAGAGAAGAGAAGGCTGTGAAGAAAGAGGTTGTTGTGCTTGCCATCTTTCCTCCAGTCTCCTCTCTGCACAGAGCACAGGGAAGGAGAGCTCCTTGCGGGAGCTGCTGACAGTGAGGCTGAGCTCCTCTGCAGTATTGGTGAGGCAGACCTTGTCGGTGGTACTGTGACTGCTAGCACGGGGGGATACCGGCTGTGTGCCGGTGTGAAAGAGCAGGTCCAGTGGGTGTCAGGTCGTGCAGGAGGAAGGCTGTTTCCTTTGGAAGGAAGCGCTGTCCTTTTGCATGGTATCTGTTTCCATGCGGGCTGTCTGTTTCTTGGCTTTGCTGTTCTGAAGGTGGGTGTTCTGTGATGAAAGCGATTGGATGCCTTTGCAAAGTCACCATAGTTTGCAGCACCTGTGGGACGGATGGAGTCATTGCTTTTAAAGCAGGATGCACAACCACTGATCTCCTGCTCATGGCCTTTCTCCTCACTCTCTAGGGAAGCACCTGTTCTCTGCCTTTGTTCCACCGGTGGGTGCTGAACATGTGCAGCAACCCTGGAGTCCACAGCAATTCGGTGGTGTCAGCTGCTGCAGCAGCCCTGGCTCATGGCAAAGTCTGCACGGTCAAGTACTGCTCAGTCATGCCCGATTTCTGGACCCATCCCTCCTCGTCCTAAAAGCACAATCCAATGTTACCATTCTTTTCCCCAGGAAAGGAGAAACCCAGAGGAGTGTTCCTACATGACTGTTTTTAAACCTGTTACGGGCCCTTCCCAGTTTGCTATTTACTGCCTGAAAGGCTGCAGTGACACCGGTGCTTCTCTCTTCTCGCTTTGCTTTGTTGAAGCACGGCCGGCCGCTTGACCGCACTGACTTCCTACCTGTGAGGTGAGTGTGCCACAGCTATGTCAAACCAGTGGGAAAGAGAATGTGGAAGGGACTTCAGGCCAGATGGAAAGTAGTTCCCTGACTGGAAGGGTTGTTTTCTTTCTCAGGAAGTTTTTTTGCTTGGCTCGGGACCAGGTGGGAAGGCAAAGCAACGGCATCTGAGTCTGCAAGGAGCAGAGTTGGGGTGCAGTGTCCGGCCTGTTGGTTGGCTGGTTTTCCCCACCCAGCCCAACAGTCCTGGCTACGTTTGGCTGGCTGTGTCCTGCTGGTTTCTCAACTGTGATGCTTTTCGTCAGTAGATTTGGGGTGGAGAGAGAGGAGGTTGTTTTCAGTGGGCAGCTTCTTAGGCTTGACTGAAAGGATCCTTTCTGCTTCTGTATCTCACGTAGACATTTGTGTTCTGCGCAGGGTTCCGTTGCCTACCGTCTGCTTCCAGACATCAGCAGACACCTCTGGGATCCTAACGGTGGCCTAGAGGAGGAATCCTTCCACGCTACGATGAGGTATGTCGAGGTTCAGTCCATCTGTTCTTGCCAGGACTATGTTTAGGAACAGAAGTTGCCCTATCAGGAGAAGAAAAAGTACACCGATACGTACAAAATGCTTTCCCAGTTGCTGTCTTGGGTGTGACTTTCTGAGTCTGTCCTGGACATGAAGTCCTGCTGAGGGGAATGGATTCCAAAGCCACACAGGTGGGGGTTAGGAGAGACTCTCCAAAGAGCAGCTGCTCACTCTGAATGACTTTCCCTTTGGAAAAGGAAAAGAGTCGGTTTGATTTATCACAACATGGCTGTGCACCAGTAGGAGAACACAAGAGGTTTTAAACACTGCTGTCTTTGTCCTTCTGCTAGCTCTTGGAGTTCTGTAAGCTGTTTTAGTCAAGCTGTAGTTGCAGGACCAGGTTTGTTCTGGGGTGGCTTTCTGGTGCTTTGTTCTGTCGAGGGGGCTTGGGTTTTTTGGAGAGACCGTGACCGGAGTCTAGAGCTGTCGGATGACTTCAGTGTGAGGTTTTGGACTGCTCCTAGACAGCAGTCATCCTGCCTTTCTTGGTCGAGTCCAGACATTTTCCTCTCCTTTCTGAGGCATTTCAATCCCTCTGGATTCCAGAGAGAGGTGCTAGACAGAAGTATTGCTGTTGCTGATTTTTCACGTCATCTTCTGTCATCCTTTTAATTTTAACCTAGGTAGACACACTCCGTAACATCGTGGTTTCACGTTTACTACATTTTGCTCTTGTTATTTACTCTTTTTGTGGGAGAGTGTCATAGTTTTACTTTTAGATTAGGCAGAAACACTACTCTTTTTGTGAGAGAGAGACTAGGAGAAAAACAAAGCAGGCTTACCCTTAAAATTAACAACTACTTTATTAACATACACTAACAGAATAGAAAAATAGAAAGTTGGAAAAAAACTAAAATGGAATTAAACTTTGAAAACACTTTTCCCTTTCCTTACAAACTGTTTACTTTCTTAGAAAGCAACATAAAGAGACAAAACTTGAAATTTTCAGTCAGTTTCACTATCTGATAATAGTCTTTCATTAATTCATTAGGGGAAGAGTATCTTTTTGAGTCATGGATCCTACTGACAAGTTAGAACAGTTTTCTCGTGGGTTTTAAACTGTCACAAAAAAAACTGCCCGGAGAAACTTGCCTCTGTGACCCTCCCAGGAGCAGTTTCCTCAGCTGCTTCTGGGTCGTGGGTCTTAGACTTTTGCATCCTGGGGTGTCACTTTTTAAAGATGACTAAGTCTAAAGAAAAAGATTCTTCACTTGAAGATACAGAGCTATCTTCTCACTTCTTCACTGGCGCAGGGGGCTTTTCATCTTTATTTCTGTGGAAGCATCGTATAGGATATTACTTAGTTCATCACCAACACCTTTGCTTAAATCTACACGAAAAGCAATCATCTCCCCCAATGCATATCTTTCCCATGATTTACAGGAATGACCTAAATATAGAGTTCATTTCTATGGCTTAAGTAAGAATAGAACAACTAACTCTTCAACCCTCTGTCCCAATAGTCTTTTCACTCTTGCTACCGACTTCATGCTGTTGTTCTTTATGTTCACTCTGTCTTTCCTTACTCTCTCAGAGAAGGCCCAAGCTCTGGAAGCTTCACGTTGCTAGGAAAGAGTTAAATCTGCTTGGAGTTTTTGTCTCTCACTCTCTGTGGCTCGTAGCGTTAGATGTTCAAGGCCGAGCTGATAAGGAAAAACTCACGCAGAAGTATTAGAAATTGGAGCACTCAGGCACTCGATAATCACGAAAAAAAACCCCAGGCAAGATCATAAATGCTTTCTCGACCCACCCCTCCGTGTAAATCGGGGTGGCCTCGGCCCAAATGGTGCCCATAGCTCCCATCAGGGGCCCAGCACAGATTTTTCTCCGCTCTAAGGAAATTTGAAGAAAGTAGCTGTTACAGAACAACAACCTCTCCTCCCCGCCTTCACCCGGGAGCCGACGGAATCTGGCCAGGCCTCAGGCCAGCTTCCCCCCACAAAAAGGGGGGGGAGGGCTACAGGCCCAGCTTGGTGTTACCTGTCTCTCTCTGGCCAAAGGAAGAAGGAAAAGGGCCCACCTACAGGAAATCAAGGGGTTTTATATGGTACTTCCCAAAGTCGCAGCCAACAATTTCAGTGGTCAGAATAGATGTCGATATTCTAACTAATTCTCTGATAGGTCTCTGTCTCTTCCAAAGCAATTCCCAGGTCCTGACCTGGAGAATTATTTTACAGTCTTTTAAAACTAAAAAAACTAAACTGTACTATCCCATGAGAAGCTGAAAAGACCAAGATTTATGTTGTTGTCTTAATCCACAATCAAAATACTATAATATATGCAGTGGACAGGAGACAACTATTCAGAAGACGTTATAAGTGAAACGGGACCTTTGCAAATATTTGTTCTTGTACTATGTACGCTCTAGAAACCGGATACATTAAAGTTCTGTTTTAGTAACAGTGCGGTATTGTAATTTGCTGTATTCACAGAACACATAAAAGCGATTACCAAATAAATTTTCAATCCATTTTGGTATTTGATAAAGGTCTGTGTTATATAGGCAAGAATATAATTTTTAATGTTAATGCCATTATGTGTGACAATTTCTTTATTTTGAGGAGTAATTGCTTAAAACTGTGATTTATCAGGAGTTTTATTGTCAAGAGCTGTAATTTAACCAGAAGTGTGGTAGTTACAGATAGATCCCAAGCTGCATGTTACCAGCTTATTATTAGTTTACTTTGAACAGCCGATTATGAGACATACTTGGTTTGTTATATATTGTCATTGAAGATATCCTAGTATTAAATATAGATAGTAATGTTATTACTGTCACACTATGCTTGTGCAACTGTGGACATCATCAGACCTAAAATAAATACATAATTTCTGCTCATGCTCATTTATGTATTAAAAACTGTAAAGTTTCTCATTTTTGTGTATATAATATTGATTTGTATATAACTTGATTTTTAAATAAAAATGTATCTATTATAGACAATATTTTAGAATATAAGAAATTTTACAGGATTTGGAAATACAAATGTGTGGGAGATTAGGGACAGGCGGTCGGAAGGTATCGCGTTGTACGGGCAGACAGAACCCCTCCCTCAATTCTTAGTTGGTTAGTGTCCTTGATAAGGTAAACAACACCTAACTTGTAAGGTAAGCAGACGGAAGTGATGTAGCAAACAGAGGTTTTATAACTCCATGTAACCAGTTAATAAACGCCATTAGCCGTCCACCACACTGGTGTCTGTGAGCTGGTGGTCCGAGCAGCTTGGGTGTGGCTGCCGTGTCGTTCCTGGAACCAGGTCGCTACGCCTCAGTGGATGTAACAACAAATGTAACTTTTCTATATATAAATTAAAAAATAAAAGGCTTGAAAAATGTAAGAAAATAGGATATATATGAAAGAAATAAAAATAATGTGTGTTTACCGCTCAGTCCTGCTCAATGCCCCTCAATTTCTCATTCTGGCCCAGTGTCCTCCCTGATATTCCTTCCGTGTTACTCTGTCCTTTTATCTGTTTGTGCTTCTTATTTTCTCTGTCCTTCTATCTGTCCTCCATGCCTCTCTCAGGATCCCTCTTCCTTTTTTTATTCTGTTGCTCTTTCCTGCTCTGTGGACCATTGTTTGTCACCGTATCTTTCTGTCCTGTTCCCTGCCCCTATTACTCTTTAATAGCACCGTCGTGCTGCCCGTCCCATTTTATTTTCTTCATCTCCATCCTCCCCCTGTCCTTATTTTCTTTTGTTCTGCTCCAACTCCCTCTTTCTGCCTCTTTTCTCTTCCCTGTGTTTCCAGGTGGGATTCCCCAAGGGGCAGGTGGTGCTGCCTTCAAGTGACACGGTTTAGTGGTGGACTTGGCAATGCTGAGTTAATGCTTGGACTGTGATCATCTCAAAGTTCTTTCCCAACCTAAATTATTCTAGGGTTCTTTATCTCTGTTCTGCTCCCTTCCCCCCCCTGCCCCCACCCCTCCCTTGCTGTTCTTTTCTTCTTTTTCTTGTCCCTCTTTTCTGTCCCATTACCTAGCCTTGTGCTTTCCCTGTACACTCCCATTACCAAGCTGGTCCTCTCTCCCTCTCCCTCTCCCTCTCCCTCTCCCTCTCCCTCTCCCTCTCCCTCTCCCTCTTTCTTCTCTCTCATCATGGGCCCTGCTGCTCTGTACATTTGGCACTCTCCCGTGACACCTTTGGGTCCCCATTTTTTCATTGCCGTGTCAGTACAGTGACGGAGGTTATCACAGTCGGTGTGGCGTGGGACTTTCTGTGCCGCAGCGTGGGGTTTTTGCAGGAGCGATTTGATCTCGTCTATGGCAGGGATTCAGTTGGAACCTTTAGGTCTGCTGTTGTTTTGCCTGGAGGCAGGTTGAAAAGCGTGGCCTTGCAGCAGGTCAGGGCGCCCCATGAAAGCGAATGAAAGCCACTAAGTGTGCGTTCAGGCTTATGTCTGAGTAGGCAGTGTGAGGCCTTGAAGCTGTGTTGCTAGGGGTGAGTGTTGGTGAGTGCAGGCCTGCTGTGTGAGCTTTGGCATTTCAAAAGCGTAGTCAGGCCTTGAAAGCGGTGAGGCGAGAAGAGGGCAAAAGCATGAAAGGGTCGTCAGGGAGAGGTTTTGCAAGCTTTTTTTGTGGGCCCATTGCCTTTCGTAGGCGCCTGAAGGCAAGAGAAAAGGGAGGGTTCTGTGGATGTATTTGTAAGAGGCAGAGAACACTGTTTTCCCTGTCAAGGGAGCGGTAAGCCCCTTCTTTGACAGGGCATGTGAAGAAGATGCCGATCGTAAATGGTGGGGAAAAACCCCCTCTCCCTGATTGTGTCCATTTCAGCGTTGAATCGTTTGAAAAGGGGGGGACCATCGTGGTCTTTGAGGCCGTGAGATGGCTGTGAAAGTTAGCTCGTTGGCATTTTCAAATGCGCTTGACTCTTGGGGAGGGTTTTTGTGGTGTGGGTTTTTTTTGTTTGTTTTTTTTTTTTTTTTTTTTTTTTTAGGTTGGTGATTTGTTTGGGGTTTGAGAGTCAGAGTGTAATAGACTATGAACACAAAGAAAAGTTCTAATAGGAATTTATTACATTACAGCAGGCAAAGCAAAGGCAAATACAGCGCTGGACGGCAGGGGAGTCTCGCTCCACCAACTGCCGTGAATTGGCAGGTTTTTCAGTCTTGCTTTTATCTTGCTTCTTTCTTCCGATGATGTATGTGTGACGTGTTGCTAGGAGGGTCTCTTTCTGTCCCTCGGTGGTTGCAGAGATGAAGGCTGTAGTTGTAAGCTGGAATTCCTGAAACTTAAAGCTGATTAAGCAAGTAGAGAGAGAAAACAGAAATGGGCGAAGGTATGTTTGCCTATAAGCTTAGATAGTAACATAGTAACTTCTTGTTATCTTGAGTTATTTGATCTCCAGTGAACAAAAAATAG
The DNA here is from genome assembly GCF_015227805.2 of Hirundo rustica. Classification (NCBI taxonomy): domain Eukaryota; kingdom Metazoa; phylum Chordata; class Aves; order Passeriformes; family Hirundinidae; genus Hirundo; species Hirundo rustica. The sequence continues at coordinate 15,758 of NW_026690465.1, read as the reverse complement.
TTAATGTTTATCACAATTCCCCCATTTCTCTTGTTTTTACTTATTTTTGTTCACTGTATCTTTGCAGTTCTTGTCTAGCTAACTCTAAAGTTTTTAAATTTTCTTCTTTAGGTATCTGATCATACTTAGTCCTAAGAAGTATAAGATGTGTCGCTTTCAGCCGGCTTTTCACTATAGTAATCAGTTTATTAAATATACATGGTCTAAAGTCTGCTTGCAAATATTTATCATGCCCTCCCCTGGGTGTCCAGTCAGAGGCGATTGTTTTACAGCCCCAATATCCACAAAAATATTCCCCAGGATAATTACAATATCCTTTACTGTGATTTGAGCTTGGGCACATGTAAAATCCCGTTAGGTTCAGTACTTTTCTACAATGATTTATGTTGGTCAGATCACACAATCTTACTCTGAAACTGGGTGCTCCTACAGTAGTTACAGTTTGCAAAATCTCGTTGTCATCCCATCGCTATAGTGACCATTTAAAGGGCTGGTGTGGTAGATTGTCTAAGGCATTAATCCCTCTTAAGTATAACATCAGCAAAAGAAAAGTAATCGGCTGGGTCACGTGGTGAGCATCATTGGGGGCATAGGAATGGGAGTATATTTGAGGATTGTTCCATTTCATAGACCGCAACCTGTCTCTCTCCCCAGGGTCCTTGCTCTAATTCCTATTCCTGAGGCAATTCCTCAAATATTGTTTTGTTGTCCCACCCCTGGGGTTTCTTTCCTCCACAGCTTTTTACCCCTCTGCCTTTCCCGTCGACTCGGTTGCCTCGAGCCACGGGGGGTACCATCTTCTCAGCAGCAGGGATATTCTTCAGGAGGTCCCCGGGGGCGACTCTGTTGCCTCTTGACATAGGAATCCCAGTTCTGATACTTAACTGGGGGTGTATCACACCGGATTCCCTTTAGGCGTGTGCGGCAGGTGCAGTCAACAATTTCAGCTATGAACGGGATGGGTTCATTAGGGTGATAATAATAATATTTTGGTTTAATCCCTAATGCAAAAATCCTCCACCACTCTTCTGATTCTCTTACTAATCCTTCATATTTAACTTTATATTCTAGAATTCAATCAGTTATGTTCCGCTGCAGTACCCAACAGGGGCTGCAAATTCCTCTAGGAGGGGTTCCTCGCCTACAATGACTCCACCACCTGTCCCCGCAGATTTTACAAATATAACAAACAAAGGGATAACAATTGCACTCTGGGTCTCTACACTTTATCTTAACATCAGAGTTACAAATTAATCTTTCCTCCGTGTAGTGTGGTTCTGGTGCATATTCTACACGGTGTCCATTCATTGATGATCTCTCCTCTGGATCCGTAACTTCAGGTCTCCAGGATTGCTTGTTACTTGCTACTCAGGAGTCGGTTTGCTCACTGGCCCTTTAATTCTGCTAGCATGGGTCCCTCCCTTCTCTGCTGTTCTGACTGCAGTATCTGTAGTAAGCAATACAAGGTAAGGGCCCTCCCATTGTGGGGCCAAGGTTGCTTCTTTCTAGGACTTTATCATTACTCAATCTCCTGGTTGCACCTGGTGCAGTTTCAAATGTAGTGGGGGTCTCTGAGCTAACCTTCCTTTATTCTATAGATTTTCCCTATATTTCATTAGGCTGGTAATGTATACATTCATATTTTGATCCCTCAACTTTGGATGATCTTGCGGTTCTTCTATATTGTAGGGCATTCCATACAACATTTCAAGTGGAGATATTCCCATATCTGATCTAGGTTGTGTCCGGATATTAGCAATGCTAATGGTAGGCATTTTACCCATGACAGTTTGGTCTCAATCACGAGTTTGGTCAATTGTTTTTTAATTTCTCCATTCATTCTTTTTACTCTTCTTGAACTTTGGGGGTGCCAGGGGGTGTGATAATCCCATTGTATTCCCATTATTGCCATGGTTTCCTTAATTATTTTGGATGTAAAGTGGGGGCCTCTGTCCGAGTCAATGGTTTCCGTGACCCCATATCTGGGAATAATCTGCTTTAATAGGGTCTTGATCACTGTTTATGCCGTTGCCCTTGCCGTAGGGAATGCCTCTACATAATGGGTTAGGTGATCTACTATTACCAATAGATATTTATACCTCCCAGTCTTTGGTAACTCAGTAAAGTCTAGTTGGATGTTAGCAAATGGCCGGTATGCTGTAGGTCGTCCCCCCCATTAAGGTTTTTCTTAAATTGGCCCTATTTACCTTTAGGCAGGTAACGCACCCCCTCACTACCTGCTTTGCCAAGTTATCTGCCCCAATACACATATGTTTGGTGGCAAATTGATCTACCAATGCTTGTGCCCCCCAATGTGTTTTGCTATGTATTCTCCTCATAATATCCATAGCTATGGATTTAGGCAGTACAGTTCTATTATCTTCTGGAAGTCGCCATTCCCCTTCTGGGTCTTCTCTCAACCCCATTTTTTTTTTTTTTTTTTTCATCTTTTCTTTTCTCTGCATAGTAAAACTATATATCTTTTTCAAATTCCCTCTGCTAGTCTCACGCTCTTTTTTTTTTTTAGCTTTCGGATCTTTCTGGGGAGTAGATTGTGACGTCTGCAAAGCAGCCCTTTTTGCTTCTTGATTTGCTGCATTATTTCCCCTGCTTTTAAAATCTAATCCCTTTTGATGCTCTTTCAGGTGAACAACAGCAATTTTCCTAGGTCCCCTCAAGGCCTTTCCTGATTAGATCTTGGTGAACTAGGTTTTTTCCCTGGGAGTTTATCAACCCCCGTTCTTCCCATATTTTCCCAAAAGTGTGTATAATCCCATAGGCATATTTTGAGTCAGTATAGATGGTACCTGATTTATCTTTTAACAACTGCAATGCCCGCAGTACAGTATAAAGTTCACAGGCCTGTGCTGACTAAGATCCACTTAGAGGGCCTGATTCGATAACTGCAAGTCCTTCTCCCCCAACTATTGCATAGCCAGAGACCTTTTTTTCATTAATTACTCGCGATGAGCCATCTACAAACAACCTACCCCCCTCTGGGGAGATGGGGTACTGTTTAACCCTTATCGGTGTCTCTGGATCTTTAATGATTACCGAGAAGGGGGGTATATTCAACCTTCCTACACTATCAGGAGTGTACCATACTTCTGAGTTAATTTTTTTCCTTATCCTCTACCCTCAAGGGACAGAGTTTTATTTTGATTTCCTCATTTACTACTTCTATATTAATACCTATTTCTATAATTAAGTCTCTCCTTAACAAATTATAATCTGCTTCTGGTACTAGCAGAAGGTTCCCTATTCCCATTTTGGACCTCGATTCCACCAGTACATTCTTAATAACAGGGACTTCAAAGGGGTCCCCCTTCACCCCTACCACTTGAGCAGTTTCCTTTGATATCTTACATCCCTCCGGTAGTACCTGGACTGTCGATCGCTCAGCTCCAGTATCTACTAAAAACTCAAATTCCTGCTGCTGAGGACCTATTTTTAATTTTATCAAGGGCTCCTGATGTTTCTGTGTCCCCAGCAAATGAAGCCCCTGACTCCTTCAGTCCTCTTTGAAGACTCTCTCATCTCTCAGCTGCTTCCTGCAGTTTCTCCGAAAGTGTCCTTCATTCCCACAGTAGAAACATACGCCTCCATCCTTTTTCTCTACCCGGAGAACCCCTCCCCCATTTCTCTGGGCCACTTGACTTGTTTTGGGAGGGGCATCAATTCTCGTAGTCTCCCTTACTGCTGCCACCATCATTCTTACTTGTCTCTTGTGACTCTCTTCATCTCTTCTCACACATACCTTCTGTGCTTCCTTCAATAGCTCATCTAGGTCTCTATCTTGCCAATTATCTAATTTTTCTAACTTCTTTCTGATATCTTCCCACGATTTAGCCACAAATTGTGTTTTTAGTAGTGCTTGCTCTAACGGTGTCTCAGGATCTAAGCCCGAGTACATCTGCAGGTTTTTTCTCAAGCGTTCTAGCTAATCCGTAGGTGTCTCCTCCTTTTTCTGTCTCTCATTAAATGCTTTGTTGATGTTCTGCCCCCTAGGCACCGCTTCCCGGATCCCCTGTACTATTATCCCCCTCAGATCCTGCATATTGATTCTGTGATCCTGCTGCTGATGATTCTAATTGGGATCCTGCAAAGGCCACTTGGTGTCTGCTAAAGGTCCTTGTGTATGTTGTGAATCTCGTATCTGCATCCTCGCTCGTCTAATCATATTTCTTTCCTCGGCCGTGAAGAGAATATTCAATATGGCTTGCAACTCGCCCCAAGTATAAATACTGGGTCCTAAAAATTGGTCTAGTCTCTCGGCCACCCCCAAAGGATCTTCCAGGAGGCTCCCCATCTCCCTCTTAAATTCTCGAACTTCCCCAGAACTCAAAGGTACTGAAACAAACCCTATCGCTGGGTGAGGTCCCTGGCCCCCCCCCACAGGCATTTCTCTTAGGTGATATAGGTTATGCTGTCTAGCCCGACTTCGGGTTATGGGTCCTTGCACTTCCTCGGGGGGCTCGGGATTACTCCCTGCTTCATGAGGCTCTATTGGAGGTGCATCCGGAATCTGGGGGTTCTGAGGGGGTATGTAAGGAGGTGGGATCAGTAAGGCTTCTTCCTCTTTACTCCTGTCTTTCTTTCGTCCTCCCTCTTTGAGGGGAAACAGGAGCACTTCACCCCCAGGTCTTGTAACCTATACATTAGCATATTCACTTTCTTCCTGACTAAAAGGAATTTTAGTGTTTACCCACAAGTTGAGTTTTTGCCTCACCCAATCTTCCGATGATCCAAAAATAGGCAAAAAAATATTCCAGGAAATCTCCTTTCCACTCCATACTACCACACAATAATGGATCATTTTAGCTTTATCTTTACCCCCTGTGTTAGGGTAATGTTTCCAATTGTCTAATATGAACCCCAGTGGGCTATCTGTTTTATGGGAGTAGAGGGCCTGCTCTTCCCCTGTCCCATCTTCTGGAGTGCCCTCACACAAGCGTGGTGCGGAAATCACTCGCTTCCCCTTGTTCGTGGCTCACGCCCTCTCGGGCAATGAGAACCGCACTACTGAGGGTCCACAATCACTTGGAAAATCCGAGCTGCCGGTTCTCCTCTCACTCACACACACACTCGCAGCACTCCAGGATACCCGACCCAGACCGAACGGAATCTTCCACACAGATACTCACGCGTCTTGCGTCTTCGTCCGGACCTTTGTGCACAAAGTTTATAGGGTCTGCCGGCTTCCTTTGCCTAATGCTTTGAATTTAGGTTCGTCGGTCCAACCGAGACAGGAATCGGGTCTACCAGGGCCGCCGACAGATCGGCGGGGCGCCCCCCAGGCAGAACCAAAAGTCCTATCTTGCAGGTGGATCCGAGTCACGGCACCAAATTGTAATAGACTATGAACACAAAGAAAAGTTCTAATAGGAATTTATTACATTACAGCAGGCAAAGCAAAGGCAAATACAGCGCTGGACGGCAGGGGAGTCTCGCTCCACCAACTGCCGTGAATTGGCAGGTTTTTCAGTCTTGCTTTTATCTTGCTTCTTTCTTCCGATGATGTATGTGTGACGTGTTGCTAGGAGGGTCTCATTCTGTCCCTCGGTGGTTGCAGAGATGAAGGCTGTAGTTGTAAGCTGGAATTCCTGAAACTTAAAGCTGATTAAGCAAGTAGAGAGAGAAAACAGAAATGGGCGAAGGTATGTTTGCCTATAAGCTTAGATAGTAACATAGTAACTTCTTGTTATCTTGAGTTATTTGATCTCCAGTGAACAAAAAATAGTTAATGTTTATCACAAGAGAAAGCTAGGTCAGCCCTGGAAACGGCAAGCTGCAACATGATGTATTTTTTGCAGGTGGCATCTTGGCTGGTACTAAAGGTGCTATTTTTCGTGTTGTGCGCTCCCCGGCGAGCATGAGCCGCCCTTGTCCGGCCCCGAGCGTCGGCAGGAGGGCAAGAGACGAGCGCGGGGCGGGACGAGCAGCGGGGCCCGGCGTTGCGCTGGCGCGGTCACGTCCGAGGCGCCTCCGCTGCACGCTGCCGGTTGCGTCCCGGCTGGTGGGTGCACGCCTAGGTCCCGAGGAAGTCAGCGAGTGGGCGCGGGCCTGGGGATGTTTTGTGGGCGCCGTGGCCACATCCCCCCCCAGCGCAGAGGGAGCGAGGAGGGGCCCGTCAGTGGGGCGGGCGGGGGCCAGCGGGCGGGCGGTCCCCCGTGGTGGGTGTGGGGCGGGCGCCGGGCCCCTGTTGCGTGTTGCTGCGGTCGGTGTGGAGGCGTGGGGCCGGAGCTGGGCGGTGGTTGGTGGGCGGAGCGGCTGCCCCGGGCGACCTCGGACGCGTGGTGAGGCCGGCGCCGGCGGGGCCGCTCGTTTGTAAAGCGTGTCCGTCTTTCCCTGTCGTTGCGGGGGTTTTGCTTTCGCCTGGGATTGTGACGGAAACGGTAAAGAGGGCCCCCCAGGTGGTGAAGCGTCAAGGCCCGTTTGAAAGAGTTGCAGAGAAAGACAAGTTAGTCAGGATGGCCAAGGAAACATTGTAACTGAGGGGTGAGGCTGGCTGTGCGATTTGCTTGGGAGTGATGAACCGGAGGCCCGTGGCATCCCAATTTGAGGCTGGGGCAGGTGCAGGAGAGGAGGGGTCCTTGTGGCTACGAAGGAAAGGCTGGTGGCCCTTGCTGTGAGGTGCAGGCAAGGATGTGTCCAGGGAAGGAGCAGCAAGTCCCCCGTGCCCCTGCCGTCACCCAGGGAACGGCGGCAGGTGCTAGCAGGTGTAAGGCGTTCTCTTGATGAGGGCTGAGTGCCTCGGTGAGAGCAGAGGCAGGTGTGAGGTGTTAGGATAAGGAGGGGGTGGCTCCTGCCAGGGGTGGTTTAAGAGGGCAACGTCCGGTGACTTTGGTGTGGAGCTTGTGGAGATGAGGAGTTGCTGGTGGGTTTCTGTGGGGCGTCTCATGGAGTCTGGGGGAGCTCCTGGATGCAGAGCACAGGTTCAAGGAGGTGCTAAGGGACAGAGCTTTGTGCCAGGCAGCAGCAGCAGGTGAGTCCGTGTGGGTTTGTCTAGGGAGACTTGTGTCGTTTTCCTTTTCCATTTTGTCTTGTCCATCCCTCCCTGGTCCCCCCATCCAAAAAATGGGGGTTGTCTGGGAAAAGAAAGTTGAAATGGAGGGAAGAACCTTCTTTTCTGTTCTTGTCTGTGTTTCAAGTGGGGGAAGTTCCCCTTCCGGTGGGATTTTTAGGGTCTGGACTGAAGGAAAACTTGGGTTTTCCAGAATGTGAAGGGTATAGTGTTGAGAGGGAATCCCTGGGTCGTATTTTAAACGGAAGGGGGAAAGTAGGGTTGTATTAGGGGTTTGAATGGAGGGTAAGGTCCCATTTTCATTTAAGGTCATCTAAGGTTTGAAGTGGGAGGGAAGCCCTGTTTTTGTTCCTTTTAAAGGGTTTGCAGAGAGGTGAAAAACTTCCTTTTTCCCCTCCTTGGAGGGATTTCATTTGAGAAAGACCCCTCCTTTTCTGTTGTTGTTGGGGATGAAGTGGAAGGGGAGAATCCATTTATTTGCCATTGTGTTATTTTAAGAGAAGGGCAACTTGGCTGGCAGAGGCTGGGGTGATTTTTTTAAATTCAAGTTTTTAGATTTTTTTTCTGTTTAACGATCTTTAACAATTGATGGTGCCGTTTTATTTTGTATGTCCATGGCCTACAGTAAGGGATACGGTCTATTGACTTAAGGTTGTATTTCTTAGCGGCAGTACGTTTGTTCCGAGCGGAAGTAAAGCTGGGTATCTGCAGTAAAAGTCAACGGAGGGAGGCGAGCGGCGGACCGAAGCGGCGGTTATCGCTTAGGTCTCCCTTTCAGGTTTGGATCCGGCAGCTTGGAAGCAGCCACAGGCAGAGAGCGTGGGGACGCCCACGGTGCCGAGACGTCGTTTTCCGTCCAGGCCGGAGTTTGTGGGCTCATCTTCCGAAAGCTAAGTGTCGGGGACGGGGGTGAGGAGAAGAGGAAAAAGGTTTTCAGTGGCAGGAGGCAATTCAAAGCTAGCTTAGGGCAGAGGGCCCTAGAGGGCCAGAGGCCCGGTAAGTAAAGGTAGAGGATTCATCCCGGGCATCAGCAGAGCTTTTGCCGGGCAGGGCATTAGCGTCCCCCATCCGCGTTTTAGGGAGCCGGGCATCGTATGCCTGGTTGGAGTCCACAGGGTTAGGGTGCAGCAGGGAGCGGGCAGCCCACACCGGGATCCCCGTGCCAGGAGCGTCTGCAGTTGTGAGGAGTAGAGTGGAGCAGGAGCACTTGAGAGAGACCCAGTGAGGCTGAGGGAGGGCTTGAGAGGTGAGGGAGTGTCAGGCCAGAGGGCTTGAGAGGTGAGGGAGTGTCAGGCCAGAGAGCAGGAGGTGAAAGTAAGGCGTAGAGGCTAGGATGCAAATTTGAGCACAGGTGTATGAGCCCTGAGAAGTGTCCTGTTTCCCTGAGAGCAGGTGCAGGCAGCCAGGCTGTGGCAGGCCAGCGGCAGAAGAGCCGAGAGGGGCAGGCAGGAAGCGTTAGTGGGGAGCAGGGTCCGCAGGGCCGGGTCTAACCGGGGGTTTCCCGCCCCGGCCCACCCTGGGATCTCCTGTCTCCCCGCAGTCGAGGATGTCTCCTCCCATTCCTCGAGGCGGCGGTTGGTAAGGCTTCGTGCCTTTGCCACCGCCAAGAGCGCGGCTCTGTCAGCCTCTGCCCTGTCTCAGGGCCAAAGTTAGTTAGGCTAGGGAGAAACTGTGGATGACTCGTCCTGCCCGCAGGACAACCCTTGGGACCCTGGATCAGGAGCATCCTCGACTGCTAGCATAGGGCCTTAGAGAAGTAGGGTGAAGCAGGGCACTTGAGAGAGACCCAGCGAGACTGAGGGAGGGCTCGAGAGGTGAAGGAGCGTCAGGCCAGAGAGCAGGCCATGAATGTAAGGTGTAGAGGCTAGGATGCAAGTTTGAGTGCAGGTGTATGAGCCCTGAGAACAGTCCTGTTTCCCTGAGAGCAGGTGCAGGCAGCCAGGCTGTGTCAGGGCAGTGGCAGAAGCGCTGAGGGGGCAGGCAGTAGGGCTAGGGCTAGGCAGGAAATGAGGAGGGGGGGCAGAGTCGACTGGGTTGGGGTTGAGCGTGGGATGCCCACCCTGGTATCTCTGTCCTGCTGCAATCAGGGATGTCACAGCCCTAGTGGAGGCCAGGGTGGGTGAGTGGGCTTAGCATCCATCATGCCACCAAGACTTTGTCCATGCAGGTGTTAGGCTGTGAGCGAAGCCAACGCAAGCTGCCCAAGACTCTGGGCATTGTTAAGAGAGGGAGAGCCCCAGGATCAGTGTTTTTTGGCTGATGTGCTGCAAAGTTCACGCTTTAATGTTTGGTTTTCTTTTTTATAGCTGAGGAAGAGACACCAGGCTGGTGACAGCGGGACTTTCCCAGAGGGCGAGGCGGCATTCCTTGGCACCGGATGTGGATGGCGATCCCTGGACCTCCCAGAGCTAAGTGGAGGGCTCAAGCTGCAGAGGGCATGAGAGCAGGGTGCTGGGTTGGGAGTTGCTGGGGGGGGATTATTGAGTCTGGTTTGGCTAGGGAGATGTGCATCATGTGAGCGCTTAGGGCACCTGAAGGGCAAGTGTCATTTTTGCTGGCCATGCTGAGCTGTGGAGGGCGGAGCAGTCCCGGGCACGTGGTGTCTGTCGTGTGTCGCGCACTCTGTGTGTGTCGGGCATCTCATCTTTCACGTCTTTACCCATAGCCCCCCAGGGGTCCTATGGGGAGCCCCGGCATCACTGTTAGCATTTCTGATGTCTGCCTTCGTGGCCCCAGCAGCTTTGACGGGAGAGCTGGGACATGGATCTGAATCTGGTGTCCCTTTAGACTCATCCAGTGCGATGTCTTTTGAGGTCTTGTTCTGAGCTGTACAGAGAGCCGTGCCCCACCACGATCCATTTTGGCGGGTTAGGACTTGTTAGAAGTCCAAGCTAGGTCTGGGCTTGTGACCGGAGGAGTGTCGGGCATCCATCTTTGTGGTTCTTGAAATGATTCATCCTGTTAGCATCATCTTCCTGCAGGGTTCTGTGAGCCTGGCCAGCTCACCTTATTTCTTCCGTTTGTCATCTCATTCCGAGTTCTCTCGGTCCTCCCGGTCGTTCTTCTTGCGGAGAGCTTTTGTTGTTGTGGTGTCCCCTGGTTTGTGGTGTCCTGTGTGATGGATGTTGTGGTGTCTTTGTCCCGGAGCTGCTCTGCCCTACCGCATGGGTGGGTGTAGGGGTAATAGAAGAAGCCCCTGGGGCCTGAACTGGGTGATGTCAGGTGGAGTTGTGGTGTGGGGGGCATTCATAGGTTGGCAGCACGTGTCTGTCGCTGTCAAGTTCCCGTGCCGCAGTGTGACTTTGTTCCTGTGCGTGTTTCAGATGCGGATGGATTCACTTGGTGGCAGAGGGCCCCATCCCGGGTGAGGGGGTGTCCCCAGAAGAGGTGCGTCACCGTTTGGCTTTGCAGGGGTCACGTGCATGGCGAGTATGTGACAGCATTTTTGTTTGTGTTTCCTTTCAGGAACTGAAGCGGGATGTCATCTGTCAAGGTGAAGCGGAGCAGGTGAGCTGTGATTGTTGGAGAGAAGCAGTTGGTATTGCTGAAGTGTCAGTTGCTGGTGTGACTCTAATCCTCCATTACTGTGTTTTTTAGGAGCTGTCACTTTCCACGGAGCTGCCCTCAGCAAGCAGAGGATGGATGCGGTTTGCCTGTCTCCTGAGACCTGTGGGGAGCAGGAGTGTGTGATGAAGCCTTGATATTTTCCATTTGAAGGTGCCATCCAGGTAGGCTTTGTTTAAGAGCCTGGGAGCTGAGGTGAGTCGGGGAGGCAGGGAGGAGGAGCGAGGGTGCAGTCAAGATTGAGCTGTGCCACATCACCTGCCGTCCTCTTAAGCCAGGTCCACCCCGTGACGACGGCAGGGGGCTCGGAGCACGGCCGAGGCGTGCGGGGCGAGGACGTAGGTATTCTTAGGAGACGGTGAGTATCCTAATGGTGAGGTTTTGGTCCATGTGCTGCCACGTGCATGCTTTGATGTTTGGTTTTGTTTGTTGTAGCTGAGGAAGAGACACCAGCCCGGTGGTGGCAGGACATTCCCAGAGGGCGAGGCGGCGTTCCTTGGCACTGACGTGGACGGTGATCACCGGACCTCCCAGAGCTAAGTGGAGGGCTCGAGGCACAGAGGGGATGAGAGCAGGGTGCTGGGTTGGGAGTTGCTGGGGGGGATTGAGTTCAGTATGGATCTGGAGATGTGCAGGATGTGAGTGCTTAGGGCACGTGAAAGGCAAGTGTCATTTCTGATTGTAATGCTGAGACAGGCAGGGCAGAGCAGTCCCGGGCACGGGGTGTCTGTTGTCCACTCTGTGTGTGTCAGGCATCTCATCTTTCACGTCTTTTCCCATAGCCCCTCAAGGGGCCTGTGGGGAAACCTGGGATCACTGTTAGCATTTCTGATGTCTGCCTTCCTGGCTCCAGTGGCTTTGACTGGAGAGCTGGGACTTAGATCTGAACCTCATCTCTGTTCAGAGTCATCCAGTGCGATGTCTTTTGAGGTCTTGTTCTGAGCTGTACAGACAGCTGTGCCCCGCCACGATCCATTTTGGCGGGTTAGGACTTGTTTAGAAGTCCAAGCTAGGTCTTGGCTTGTGAGCGGAGGAGCGTCGGGCATCCATCTTTGTGATTCTTGAAGTGATTCATCTTGTTAGCATCCTTTTCCTGCAGGATTCTGTGAGCCTGGCCAGCTCACCTTGTTTCTTCCGTTTCTCATCTCATTCTGAGTTCTCTCGGTCCTCCCGGTCGTTCTTCTTGCGGAGAGCTTTTTGTTGTTGTGGTGTCCCCTGGTTTGTGGTGTCCTGTGTGATGGATGTTGTGGTGTCTTTGTCCCGGAGCTGCTCTGCCCTGCCGCATGGGTGGGTGTAGGGGTAATAGAAGAAGCCCCTGGGGCCTGAACTGGGTGATGTCAGGTGGAGTTGTGGTGTGGAGGGCATTCATAGGTTGGCAGCACGTGTCTGTCGCTGTCAAGTTCCCGTGCCGCAGTGTGACTTTGTTCCTGTGCGTGTTTCAGATGCGGATGGATTCACTTGGTGGCAGAGGGCCCCATCCCGGGTGAGGGGGTGTCCCCAGAAGAGGTGCGTCACCGTTTGGCTTTGCAGGGGTCACGTGCATGGCGAGTACGTGACAGCATTTTTGTTTGTGTTTCCTTTCAGGAACTGAAGCGGGATGTCATCTGTCAAGGTGAAGCGGAGCAGGTGAGCTGTGATTGTTGGAGAGAAGCAGTTGGTATTGCTGAAGTGTCAGTTGCTGGTGTGACTCTAATCCTCCATTACTGTGTTTTTTAGGAGCTGTCACTTTGCACGGAGCTGCCCTCAGCAAGCAGAGGATGGATGCGGTTTGCCTGTCTCCTGAGACCTGTGGGGAGCAGAAGAGGAGTGTGTGATGAAGCCTCGATATTTTCCATTTGAAGGTGCCATCCAGGTAGGCTTTGGTTAAGAGCCTGGGAGCTGAGGTGAGTCGGGCAGGCAGGGAGGAGGAGCGAGGGTGCAGTCAAGATTGAGCTGTGCCGCATCACCTGCCGTCCTCTTCAGCCAGGTCCACCCCGTGACGACGGCAGGGGGCTCGGAGCACGGCCGAGGCGTGCGGGGCGAGGACGTAGGTATTCTTAGGAGACGGTGAGTATCCTAATGGTGAGGTTTTGATCCATGTGCTGCCACGTGCATGCTTTGATGTTTGGTTTTGTTTGTTGTAGCTGAGGAAGAGACACCAGCCCAGTGGGAGCTGAGGTGAGTCGGGGAGGAGGAGCGAGGGTGCAGTCAAGATTGAGCTGTGCCACATCACCTGCCGTCCTCTTAAGCCAGGTCCACCCTGTGACGACGGCAGGGGGCTCGGAGCGCGGCCGAGGCGTGCGGGGCGAGGACGTAGGTATTCTTAGGAGACGGTGAGTATCCTAATGGTGGTTTTTGGTCCATGTGCTGCCATGTGCATGCTTTGATGTTTGGTTTTGTTTGTTGTAGCTGAGGAAGAGATACCAGCCCGGTGGTGGCAGGACATTCCCAGAGGGCGAGGCGGCGTTCCTTGGCACTGATGTGGACGGTGATCACCGGACCTCCCAGAGCTAAGTGGAGGGCTCGAGGCACAGAGGGGATGAGAGCAGGGTGATGGGTTGGGAGTTGCTGGGGGGGATTGAGTTCAGTATGGATCTGGAGATGTGCAGGATGTGAGTGCTTAGGGCACATGAAAGGCAAGGGTCATTTCTGAATGTAATGCTGAGACAGGCAGGGCAGAGCAGTCCCGGGCACGTGGTGTCTGTTGTCCACTCTGTGTGTGTCAGGCATCTCATCTTTCACGTCTTTTCCCATAGCCCCTCAAGGGGCCTGTGGGGAACCCTGGGATCACTGTTAGCATTTCTGATGTCTGCCTTCCTGGCTCCAGTGGCTTTGACTGGAGAGCTGGGACTTAGATCTGAACCTCATCTCTGTTCAGAGTCGTCCAGTGCGATGTCTTTTGAGGTCTTGTTCTGAGCTGTACAGACAGCTGTGCCCCGCCACGATCCATTTTGGCGGGTTAGGACTTGTTTAGAAGTCCAAGCTAGGTCTTGGCTTGTGAGCGGAGGAGCGTCGGGCATCCATCTTTGTGATTCTTGAAGTGATTCATCTTGTTAGCATCCTTTTCCTGCAGGGTTCTGTGAGCCTGGCCAGCTCACCTTGTTTCTTCCGTTTGTCATCTCATTCCGAGTTCTCTCGGTCCTCCCGGTCGTTCTTCTTGCGGAGAGCTTTTTGTTGTTGTGGTGTCCTGTGTGATGGATGTTGTGGTGTCTTTGTCCCGGAGCTGCTCTGTCCTGCCGCATGGGTGGGTGTAGGGGTAATAGAAGAAGCCCCTGGGGCCTGAACTGGGTGATGTCAGGTGGAGTTGTGGTGTGGAGGGCATTCATAGGTTGGCAGCACGTGTCTGTCGCTGTCAAATTCCCGTGCTGCAGTGTGACTATTTTCCTGACTTTGTTTCAGATGCAGATGGATTCAATCCATGGCAGAGCGCCTCATCCTGGGTGAGGGGGTTCCTCTGTGAAGGTGTAAGTCACTGTCTTAGCTGGGGTAGTGTAAATAATGACTGTGTAACAGTTCTTTTTTTCTCTTTACTTTCAGGAAGTGATGGTAGATGTCAGCTCTCAAGGTGAAGTGGAGCAGGTGAACTGTGATTGTTGGAGAGAAGCAGTTGCTATTGCGGAAGTCTTACTTGATCATGCATGTCTAAGCATCCCCTTTTGTGTTTTATGGGGTCTGCTTGCATGACACCATTCTGTCACAAACCAGGTGCCGGTTTCTGTTTGGAATTTTAGCTGGCAGCCATCCCTTTGCTGGCCCATGGCCTTAGACAGAAGCAGTGTCCCTTCTCCATGGGCATGCCAATTCACCCTCCCCTGTTCCTGATGTGATTTTGTAGGAGGCATTTGGCACTCCAAGTTAGACATGTGTTGTCTCTGCCAGCTTTTGCCTGCCCTGTAAGCCTGCTTCCCTTCCTTTTCTGCAGCATGTGTCTGTCCTGGTCTTAGAATTTGTGCATGCTTTGCAACGAAATGTTTCATTTAGCATCAATCATGGACATTGCTGAGCAATTGTGTCTGTGTCTTCTTTCATTCATGAACTCTTCACCACTCGATGGGGACTCTCCCAGACATTTTATGATTGAAATCCGTTCACCCGTGAGTGAAGAACACAAAGGGCAAGAGGTGTTTCTGCCTGTCCTGTTTTTTTTAAGGTGTAGGTGAAGTCTAAGCTCCAGTACCCTCTGCCGTGCAGCTCCTTTGGCCTATCCCACAGTCCATGAAGTAAGCACGTATAAAAGCTGGGCCAAGTTTCCCTGCACAGTTTTAGTTTGTCTGTTGCAGCCCTGAGCAGGTGTCTAAAATAAGTAAAAACCCCCTGGTGCCTCCGTCTCCCCCCTAGGCAGGGATGCAGGGGCAGCAGCACCCCTGAAACGATGTCCCAAACAGAGAGCCTTCCCAGGCCCCTGGAGAAGAGCTGAAGGGGTAAGAAGAGAGGGCAGGAAAGCCTTGGTACCTTCCGTGAGAGCGCCTGTGTCCCTGTGCCCTGCAAAAGCAGCAAGGGCCAGCATCCCTGTGATTTTGAGATGCGGTACGGGAAAGCACGAGGCCAAGGGAAACGTGCGGCACCGTGGGTTCTTTGTGTAGTCGGTCGTTTTCCCGTTTTCCCATTGGTCCCTTTTGGATCCTTGCTCCGATTGGTCGTTTTGAAATTCATTCACCCCATTGGTGTGAGTGTCAAAGCCACCTCGTTCCCTGTGAAAGGGGAGTGTGGGAGGTCAGTTGGGCGTGGGTTCCAGAGCGTGCGCCGCCTGAAGAGACCTCGCCGTGAGGAAGCAGCCGAGCCGAGCCGATGGAGCAGCCGTGCCTGTAGGCGCTCGGACAGCCTCGTGGCTGAGTTGCCGCGGCAGCTCTCCTAAAAGAGCGATCGCTAGGGTGATCGGTGTCCCTCCGGAGCAGAGGGCGCCTTTTTCAAGGCGACCGCTGCCGGATGGTCGCAGCACCCGAAGAGGCACCGCAGCCGGGCTGGAGCGGGGAGCGGGCGCGGCCCGTAGGACCAGAACTTTGTGTGAGGCAGCAGCAGCATCGCGGCTGAGTGAGCGTGGGTTCGTGGGGAGGGCGTGTGTTCGTTTCGTTTTTCCGGAGGTGGGGCGGTCCGTGCGTGTCCTGGCAGCTGTGTGCGTTCCGGGGACAGAGGCCGGGCAGCGGCGGGGCTCCCCGAGCGTGGAGGCGCAGGGCGGGGGGGGGCGGGTGTT
>NW_026690464.1:0-25102 GCF_015227805.2 Hirundo rustica | reverse complement strand
CAGACAATCTGGCTTGGGTCTAAGGGCCTATTCTGCACAAAATTCCCCTCCACATAACGTCCCTTTTCCCACAGCAGCTTCTGTTTCTCCACTTACCAATCCTCCGTGCTTCCAGAATGTTGGGGGTTAGGTTTTCCTGTGGAATTTTTCCCCCTCCCCATAAGTTGCTAGGAGACTAAATCCTGATAGTTAAAGGGTGCTTAACCTGGACAAAAGGTGTGGATCACTTAGTTTAGGGGGAGGAAAAAGGCTCCCGGGAGCTGAGGGTGGGGGTTCTTTTCGGCTCTCAGTTTTCCGGGGAGGATGGTCGGGCGACTGGTAGCTGCGTGGATTCCAAAATTAACAGAGGGATTTGGTCCTGAAAATTCTATCATCTGTTGGAGCGCCCAGGAATTCGGAGGTTTTTTGCCTGCCCTGCTGGATTTTGGGTCAGCCCGGGTCCAGCTGCCGCGGCTTCTCCAGCACTGCTCACTTTGCCTGCCAGGACACCCCCCTGCCTGCCGAGGACAATCCACCGCTTCCAGCCATCAGCACCGGAGTTTCCACCGTTTCGGTTTGGTGCTCTCGGGATTCCAAGAGATCAGACTGCCTGGGACTTGTGAGACAAAGCCCCTCGGGGTTCTTGGTTCTGTTTTTATTATTATCATAATTGCTGTTGTCGTTTGTCTGTCCTGTTATATTTACTAGTAAAGGACTGTTACTCCTTTCCCCATAGCTCTGACTGAAAAGGTTTTTTTTAATCTTCCAAATTATAATAACTTGGAGGGAAGGGATTGGAATTCCCCATTCCTAGAGAGGCCTGCCTATCCCTAGCAGATACCTGTCTTTTCAAACCAAGACATGGATAACTTGAGAAATACTCTTTATGGTTCGATTTATTTTTTGGTTTTGTGCTTACTTATAGGTGGTATCTTTAATATTTAGGGGACACTGAACATTTTTTAAAAGTGATGTAACTGATTTAAAAGAGAAGAAGGAAATGAGAGATTGAAAAGCCTCAACCCCTACTTTTCTTCTAATAAACGGGGTGTAATTATTGATAAATTTTTTAAACCATGTTGTTGGAACTAGGACGTAGGGTAGGATGAAGAAACTATAAACTAAATATACTTGGCACAAACTCTAGTATTTTATATACTTTTTGTAAATTATAATTACTGAGCTTAATAAAATAGTTATTTTAATTTGTGTATTTTTAGTGTAAAAGCTATGTCTTAGGGACAACATTGGAGTTCTTTTTGGTTAAGAAAATAAATGTAGGGACTAGAAAGGTATTAAAACTTTAAAAAAGCTTGGGAAATAGAAACAGAGAAAGGGCTTTATTCTAAGAGACATTAGGAATTTAAGGAGTAACATGGCTACTGACTGTTTTATTTTTATATAAAGGACAACTAAAATGCAATTAATCAATACAAGTTTTTTTCCACTCTCTTGAGCGTCAATAAAAAGGTATTGTCCTGGTTTCGGGCAAATTTGGGAGAAAAGCCCTGAATAGGATCCCTCCGGGGAGCAAACCCAAATGGCCCCTCCCCCCAACCAGTCCAGTAAAGAACTTCCTCAGAGAAAAGTGGAAAAAACTATTTTACTTAACAAACAACATGCATACAAGTATAAAGAACGAATAATATGAAACAATAAAACCTCTCCTTCTGGAGTGAGATGGCAAATTGAGAAAGTTCTTGCCGTGGGTGGAGCTCGGCTCTCTCTCAGTCTCTCCTCAGTCCCAGTCCCTCCGGCGCTGCTGGAAAATGCCGAGGTCCAGGCCCCGGTGGGCCGCAGGTGCAGCCCCCGGTGATCCCCTGGGTTTTTCCAGTCCACAGCAGGTTTAAACAGTCCCAAGAAAAAAGGGAAAATAAACAGTCCAGGGAACTTCTCTGCCCTAGCTAGCTGAAACTAACTAAAAGCAAAAAAATCTCAGTCCTGCAGTCTCTCCAAGCCTCCACCGAACACCCCGTCCAGAGCAGAATGTGTAGGAGTCAGGCAGTTTCTCAAAACAATCTCCGTGCTTCTCCTCGCCCTTAGAGCCAATCTTAAAGACACAGAACTCAATATACAGCAGAAACAGAACAGAGGATTGGGGATACAAGCATCATAAAGTTACCCTAGGACACCTGTCATGGAAATTGCCATGGAAACACAGCTGATTGGAAATGCAATGGTGGACAAAGGTTTTAGTAGGGCCTGTCACAAATGGACAAAGGGTGGTGGTTTTAAACTAAAGGAAGGGAGGTTCAGATAAGGAGGAAACTTTTGATTATGACGTTGGTGATACACCAGGACAGATTCCCGGGGAGGTGGTCAATGCCCCGTCCCTGGAAACATTCAAGTCCAGCTGGGACAGGGCTCTGAACAGCCTGATCTGGTGAAAGATATCCCTGCTCATGGCAGGGGTTTGGATGAGATGAGCACTGCAGAGCTCTTCCCATCCAAAGCATTCCAGGATTGCATAGGGAGAAGGGGCTGCTCATGGACACCATCCACTCCTCATTGTCTCTGCTGGAGCCCACATCCAGCAGCCAAACCCAGCCCCTTCTCTGGCCTTTCCCCCCCTGCCCCAGGGGCTGACAGAGCCAGGGTGGCACAGGTGACCTTTAGGCTCTGCAGGGCTCAGGCACAGCGGCTGTGACAGAGTCAGGGCTGAGCTCACACTCTGGTGGCTGGGGCAGAGCCCAGCCAGAAATGAGCCCTGGAGCAGCAGCTCTGCAGTGGTGGCCACCAGGCCGCCTTGCCAAGGGAGGCTTCTGGCCATGGCCTGGAAGCAGCTGCTGCTGCCAAGGTGCCTTTGGTGCCTCAGGCTCTCCCTGGCACAGCTCCCAGCACGGCACTCTGCACTTGTGCCCGAGGCCTTCACTGTGTTGGGGCTGGCCTGGGGCTTTTCCTGCCATGGGATCTGCCCTGGTCCTGGCACAGGAAAGGCAGTTCCTGCTGGAGCAGGAGGCTCTGCCTGGCAGGGGCTCAAACAGCTCCAGCAAGGCCCTGTTTCCTTAAAAATTGCTTCCTAGAGCACTATATTCTATAATTGTTATAACTCCTATACTGTGAAGTAAATAACTCTTTTTTTATTTACTCTGTGGTGTAAATAAATCTTTCTGTCTAATCCTGATCAGAGCAAATCATAGCTGTATTTACGCAAATAGATCTGGTATTTCATCATTAATCCTGTGGGACAAATTGCATACGGTTCAATTCCACCTCTCCAATATTTTGCACATGAACCATAGACAAACTCAGGGGCTAGGATTGGATCCAGCTGTTCCCAGTCCCTCTTAGATGGAATTTTAAAAGTCTAGGCATCCTGGAGGGGTTTGAGGATCCATGGTGGCTGTTGGGTGTCATTTCTCCACCTCATGACTCAGCAGGAGTTTCTCCAATGAAGAAATAAAGCTTTTGCCTGAAGCTCCCACTCTGCCCATGACAGGAACCCCTGTGAGTGTCTGGGACATCCCGGCTCTTTGGCAGCCTGGGGATTCCTGGGATGTCACCATGGAACCCCATGAGTGCCTGTGACAGACCGGTGCCTCTGCAGCCCAAGATCCCCTGGGATGTCTCCATGGAGTGGCTGTGACTGCCTCTGGCCACAGGGCTCTTTCCCATCCCCAGAAACCCCTGGGAGGTCTCCATGGAGCCCCTGTCTGTGCCTGGGACATTCCAGCTGGGGAACAGCCTGGAGACTCTTGGAAAGTCCCCACGGAACCCCTCTGAGGGCCTGTGACAGCTCGGTTCCTTAGCAGTAAACCATCACCAGCCCCTGTTGCTATGGTCAGTTTCCATGGCAACCATCACCAGCCCCCTGTTGCTATGGTCAGTTTCCATGGCAACCATCACCAGCCCCTGTTGCTATGGTCAGTTTCCATGGCAACCATCCCCAGCCCCTGTTGCTATGGTCAGTTTCCATGGCAACCATCCCCAGCCCCTGTTGCTATGGTCGGTCCCTTGGCAGCTCCATGCAGACCCCAGGCCAGGGGTGGTTCCATGGACACCAGCTCAGGCCTGGAGCCAGAGCCCGTTGCCATGGCAACCATTGGCAGCCCCATTCCCAGGGCCATGGGATCCCAGAAGCACAGAATTGGCTGAGTTGGGAGGGACCCATCAGGATCCTCGAGTCCAACTCCTGGCCCTGCACAGGACACCCCAACAATCCCAGCCTGGGCCTGGCAGCGGTGTCCAAACGCTGCTGGAGCTCAGAGAGCCCTGGAGCTGTGACCCTTCCCTGGGAGCCTGTTCAGGGCCCGAGCAGCCCCTGGGGGAAAAAGCTTTTCCTAAGATCCAACCTAAACCTGCCCCGACTCAGCTCCAGCCCTTCCCTCCAGTCCTGTCCCTGGGCCCCAGAGTGAAGAGGTTCCCACAGCCCCCAGCCAGGGACCTGCTCCCAAGGCTGCTGCCAGGGGAACCAGGGCTGGGACCAGCTGGGATGCTCGGTTTCCACAGGCCGGGGTTTAGGAATGGGATTCCCCAATTTTGTGTCCCCACTAAAACTGAGCTGCTGCTCACTGCCATCAAGACTCCCATGGAAAGTACAAAAGGCAAAGATCCCGGACTAGAATAAGAAGAACTTACTAGGAATAGCAACAAGATTAGGAACAACTAGGAACAGAAACAATATTGATAACAGAAGGGATAAGACAAATGATACACAGGGAAAACTACAACAACACTGACTGGCTCTTCCCAGCCACGTATTTCCTCCTGCCTGGAAAGGACACCATTCACCTTGGGGGAGAGAGAGAGTCCCTTTCCTGCCCCTGGCAATGACCTGAGATGGGCTCAAATACAATGGAGGGGCCATGGCCAGACCCTCATGTTCTTCGGTCCCAGCTCACATCATTGCCAGGGGCAGAGAAAGTGAGAGGTGACTTCTCAGCGTGGGTCACGGGAAATGTTGGTCACCAGGGCTCTGCCCACTGTGGGTCCTCTGATGAGGGATGGAGTTGGAGCAGTGCACAAAGCTCTTCCCACAGTCGGGGCACTCACAGGGCTTCCCTTACCGATGCCTCCGTTGGTGTTGCCTCAAGTTAGAGCTCCTAGAGAAGCTCTTCCCACACTGGGGACACTCGTAGGGCCTCTCCCCGGTGTGGATGCGCCGGTGGGTGATGAGGGTGGAGTTTTGCTTGAAGCCCTTCCTGCAGTCGGGGCAGCGGAAGGGCCTCTCCTCTCTGTGAATCCGCTGGTGCACGAGGAGATCTGAGCTGGTCCGAAACTTCTTCCCACACTCGAGACACTCGTAGGGCCTCTCCCCAGTGTGGATCATTTGGTGGATGATCAGCTGGGACCTCTGGTTGAAGCCCTTCCCACATTCCCCACACTTGTATGGCCTTTCCTCAGCGTGGATGTTCTGGTGGAGGATCAAGGAGGAACGCTGGTTGAAGCTCTTCCCACACTGCTCACACTTGTAGGGCCGTTCCCCGGTGTGGATCCTCAGGTGGCAGATCAGGTTGGAGCGCTGTCTGAAGCTCATCCCACATTCCCTACACTCGTAGGGCCTCTCCCCGGTGTGGATGCGCCGGTGCCTGTTGAGGTGGGAGCTGTGCTTGAAGCCCTTCCTGCAGTCGGGGCAGCGGAAGGGCCTCTCCTCTGTGTGAACCCGCTGGTGCACGAGGAGATCTGAGCTGGTGCGAAACCTCTTCCCACACACGGAACACTCATATGGCCTCTCTGCAGTGTGGATGATCGGGTGCTGGACAGGGGTGCTGCTCTGGCTGAAGCTCTGTCCACCTTCCCCGCACAGGGTTGGTCTTTCCTCCTTGTTGCACCCTGGGATGGGTTTGGAGTCCTTCCTCCTGTAGGATCTCCATCGCTTTTTCTCCCTTTTGGATTCCTGTGCCATGGAGCCACTCAAAATGGCCTCTTCCACAAGGTTCTGGCGCGGCGATTTGTCCTCCTTGGTCTCCATCCTCAGCTCCTTGTCTGGGAGAGGAAGGACAAGGACAGGATGGGATTTGCCTCTGTGCCACAGGGAAGGGGAAGGAGATCCCCCAATGCATCCCCGGCAGGACGGCGTCGGCAGCGGGGTTGTCCTGCAGCCAGGGGCCACGCTGGCCTGGGAGATGGAGCAGGAGAGGCGGGGAAAGGGGCACTGACTTCTTCCTCACCTGCCTGGCTGTCCTGGGGCAACTTCCTCTTCCTTGCAGCCTCCTCCTCCATCCAGCCAAGGTTTGGGAATGGGAAATCCTGGTTTGGGCAAAAACAAGGGATGAGTATGTTAAGTTTGAATGTCCCTCTGCTCAAGTCCATCTCTACAAGTCACCAGACATCTGGAGTCCCTAATAGCCTGTCAAACACCAAGAGCAGCCCTGAAAATTCCTCCGTGGAGTTCCCTGTCTCTGGTCTCTCTCCTTTGGTTTTTGGGGATTCCCCCCTGTCCCAGCTGCTGGGGGTCACACCTGCACTGGGGGGTTCCCATCTACTCAGTCCCTGCCCTCCCCAGGCTGCTGGAAATCCCAGGAATCCAAAATGTTTCCCCATTTGCCATTTAAGGATGCTGGGGGTTTGGGGCTCCCTTGGGTCCCTTCTCCCCTTATTCTCTACTTTGTGATGCAGGGCTCCAGGGAGTCCCCCCCTACCCCACGCCAGGTTGTTGAGGGTCTTGCAAATCGCCGCACTTCCCCCTCTCTGGGCTCCTGGGGGACACAGGGCTCTGCTCCTCCAGGCTGCCTCTGATGGCACCTGCCACTGGGACCCCCCAATGTCCCCCCAAGGGGCATTTCCCACCCAGTTTTGGAGTTCTTACTTCTCCAAACATCCCCACCCCAAAAAACCCAACCCAGGGACCCCTCAGGATATCTGAGCCGAGCTCCCTGTCTTGGGTTGGTAGGACAGGTGTCTGCTAAGGAAGTCAGGAGCCTCCCTTGAAACAGAAAATAAAAACCGCCTCTCTTTGAATTATAATTTTGAAATTAATGGGCTCTCGAGCAAAGATATGGCAGTAGGAATATCAGTTCTTCAGTAGGAAAATTAAACTAAAAATGCAGTAGGGAAAAAAAAAAAAAAAAAGTCAGAATCCAACCTGACACCTGGGTAGTCAGGGTGTTGCTTACAGCCCAATCAAATCGTGGCTGCAGTCCTCCTGGAGTGACAGATGTGGTTTTGTTGAAGCAATGATCTTGTAGAAGGCTGTAGTTTTCCTCTGAATGTCCAGTGGTGGTGTAGATGGGTCTGCTTCTCCTCTGGGAATCCAGTGGAAACCAGGCTGCTTCTGGTGTTTAAATCTCAGATTATATCCAGGTGGGAATGCTTGTCTCCTCCCTCTGGGAGGAGCATCTCACAATGGGATGATGTAATTTTATCAGTCATGCAGTGAAGCTCAAAGGCCCATTAACAGAAGATATCTCCCTGGAGGGAGGAGAGGTCATGGAAGAGATAAGGAACACTGCCCCATTTGGGTTTAACAGCTGGCCCATTAGGAGAAGATCCCCCTCAGAGATATGAGGGATGGGTCATGGAAGAGATAAACAACCTGCCCTCCTGCTTTTAACAGATGGTAATGGAATAAATGTTTTTGGTTACATCAGGAATAACACCCAAAAACATATGTTTCTGCATCTTTCTTTTCCTTTCAGCACTAAGATGCAAGTGGAGACTCTAGACTGGTTGAGTTAAAAAGCCTACGCACAATTAAAACACACATATTTTTCTTTTAAGATGTGAATCATCAATGTGTAAAACAAACATATTTTTCTAATAGAATTCCCATTGGTAATTTTGTTAAGAAACTGTTCTCTTGCATAATATTACAAAGGACCAAGATTGAAACCACTCATGTAGTAGTTACTTGAGCACAAGCTCAGGGGGAGGGGCAGCCCCAAACAAAATAAAAACCCAGGCAAGATTCATTTTCCATGATGTAGCTGAAGACAAAGTAAGTAAATTAGTTTGGGGATTTAGCTGTCACTAGTGGAGAAGGTTCTCACAGAAATCAAATCAGAAGACTGAAACATTAGGAGAGCAGACACACTACCCTTCAATTCGCTCTATGATCAATGGCAATTTTCAAGTTGTTTTTCTGTGCTAGTTTAGGCTTAGGAAGTAAGAGCACAACCTGTAGCAATTGAGAGGAATGAGTTTTTCTTTACAAAGAAGCCCCGAGAGTCTGATAATAGATAAAACTAGCACTGAGAGATAAGAGAAACAATGGGAAGGATTCTACTGATTGATGACTGGAAAAGAAGATACTTGCCTTTACAAACAAACCATAAGTTGTTTGTAAATGAAATTGAATATTGAAAGATGAAAGCAACAATGGGGAAAACCCATAAATCCCATAAAAATTAAAAATTAGCAGGGGGTTATACATTAAAGGGGGCATCTTAGGTCTTAGGCATTTCGGGAAGTCTGTACCTCTCAAGTACCTCAGCCAATGGGGAAAGAGAGAGGGAAATGCGGCCGGGAAATTAGGATAAAAAGGAGGCTGTGTCCTCCAAAAAGCTGAGAGACCCCACGGGAAATGCCCCATGGCCTCTCCCTTTATTTGAATAAAGTAAAAGGACTCCTCTGTCTCCTTTTTGGACATAGACCTCTGGTGTTTGTGGATTAATTTTCCTAACACAATGAGCTTTTTAGAAGGTGAAGCTGCTGCCTGGGGGAGCCCCAGTGAGAGGGGGAGATGTGAGGTGGGACTCGAGGGAGCAGCCACGGGACACAGGCACGGGGGGAAGCGCGGCATTTGGCAGAGAGGCCGCGCGGGGCAGTGGGGGAAAACCCCCGGTGAGACATGACTTTAAAGAGTTAAGAGTTTAGCTAAGGGTTAGAAGCAATTTATA
This sequence comes from Hirundo rustica, assembly GCF_015227805.2. Lineage (NCBI taxonomy): Eukaryota > Metazoa > Chordata > Aves > Passeriformes > Hirundinidae > Hirundo > Hirundo rustica. The sequence goes on along the minus strand of NW_026690464.1, from coordinate 16,346 downwards.
TTGATCAAGATGTAAGTTAGATTAGTAAATGGTAGGTTAATGATTATTAGATGTCCAAGCTAGAGCTAACTATTATATTATGAGCTTGTTTATAGAAAAAGTAGAGTAAGTGAACCGTCATAAGAACAGATGGAAACCAGTAAGAACAATGGCCAGCACCTGGACTTGGTATCAATCAATCACAAAGCAGGAGACCTTGGATCGTGCCAGAGGGTCACAGAGACCTGATGAAGACTCTCCTGACTTCATCCTTTGAGACCACTGACCCAAATCGAGACCACCGACCCAATTCAAGAGAAGAACTGTGCACACGTGAAGGACTAATAGCCTCATTTTAATACAGAGCGGGGATGGGAGGTGCTGGGGTTATGCATATGTATTGTATGTAAGATCTTGGAAAATAAACAGAGAGCAAAGAGCCTTGTTCGGGGCGGCCACGCCTTTCGGAGATGACTCCCATGCTGCCCGCCGGTGAATAAACATACCACTTTCTAACTTTAATTAGTTAGAGGGTCTTTATCCGTGACTGTATCAGTTTTCAATGACTCAATTTGGCGATCCAGCCAGGAGAAGGTTCTGCTTGGCTGTGAGACCAGCTCGGGTGGAGGACCCCCTCAGGGCGCCCCCGGGATATTCCTGGAAGAGTGGGCTCCGCTGCCCGACCTGTTCATCCAGCAGCAGACAAGAACTCCTGACTACTAAAACTGCGGACAAAAAGGTATGTTTATACTTGAAAAATAGGTACCTTTTCAGTATAGGCGGTTGGTAAGACACTGAGAGACGTCTCGTGCACAACGCATGCCTAAGTTGTGACAGCTCTGCAGAGCCTGGTTTGGCTTGGTTTGGTTTGGTAACCCGTGTCCCGTGGTGAGGAGTGGCAACCGGTTTTTGTTGTGCCTTGATAATCTATGTCCCATGACAGGGGCAACAGCGGCAGTAGGACAACCGGTTTTGTTGTCAGTTTGTGGTTTAAAGGTCCCTTGGTCATCCATAATTCGAGTGGCTAGCCTGAGTTTTAAGATGCAAAGGGTCCCGTTGTGGGTCGCAGAAAATCCTGATTGCGGCTCCACACGCACCATGTGTGTGTGTAGTGTGCACACATTTGTGTTTTGTGGGTTTGCGTGTCTAGGCTGTGGAAGAATTATTGGGGCACGGTGTTTGTTGTGTTTTGTAAGAGTTTGTGTCGTAAGTGATTTGACCTGTAAGGCGTACGCATGGTCAGGAAGGGCTGTTGGTAAGTCGTGGGAGATGTCCCACGCACAACTTGTGCCTCTGTAGTGTGCTTGCAAGCTTGATTGGTATCTGGGCAGTTGTACTTGGTTGCCAGCAGAGAAAGCTGTTAAGCTGTTGTACCGGGCCGTGGAGGGCTCGGATTGTTGCTGCTGGCAGAAGGGGATTTTGCCATTTGCTGTTCCATAGAGGGCTCAGTTTGCTAGAATCCGGGACTAGCAATTGTAAGGCCAAATCCTGATTTGTGGTTGTTACACTGTGTGAATGTGTCCTGACTGTGAGAACGATTGTGAGAGAGTTTGTTGAGACGTGCTACCAGCACGAAGTGATTGAGGAGTTTGGACCCGCGGTTCCGTCTTCGGGCGACTGAAACGGCCGGGGAAAAACGAAGCGAGTGGGGTGTATGAAAACCCTTAAAGCCCCCTCCCTGCTGTGACTGTGGTGTGTGTGTTTTGGTTACTGGGATGATATTCACTGTAACTATTTTTGAGGCAACCTCCATCTTGTGTTAAAAGTTTTAAGTGCAGCATATGCTGAGTGAAAGAGTTGATTAGCCTCTGCGAGCTGAGGCGTGAATGTTTTTGAAGTAGATTGAGCACAGACAAAGGTCAGAACCAGTTTGGCAAGAAGGAATAGAAACCCTTGACAAGAGCTTAGTTGTGATTTTAGGTATGGAAACTGTGTTTGGAGATTGTTGGAATTAAAAGAAGGGTAGCTTTGGTCTGAGAACTCAGTCTGGCCAGATGAATGAAAGGAATTCCTTTACCCTAGTGGTTTAGGCTTGACTCGTAGGAGTTTGTGAATTCAGCAAACTGGTGAATAGACAGAGGAAATAAGAAAATGTATTTAGAAGGTTTATATCAGATGTCTGTTGGGAGACTAGTGGCTCTGGAGTAGGAGTAATGGGCTGTGGAGAATTTAGAAAGTCAAAAAGAAGTGAATGGAATAGCTTGTATTTTTGGGAATTTCCCTGCAGCTTTTGGTGCATCTAGAGGTTGTCACTGTGCCTGGGTGCTTTTGCAGTGTAAAATTTGTGCAGGATGTTACTATTGTTCTTCTGCTAACCGGTACAGAGAATGTGCCCAGTGTAAACAACAGCTCCTTGATCAAGCTGATTTAGAGCAACAATTTCTGTTTCAACTCCAGCTCCACCTTTAACTCCAACTCCATCTTTAACCAAAGCAATTTCTATTTCAACTCTGTCTCTAGCTCTAAGCACAGCTGAATCAACTCTGATTTCTATTTCAAGTTCAGCTTCACCTTCTATTTTCTGACTATTCCACTTACTCCTAAATCTCTCCCACTGCCCAGCAGTGACAGTGAGGAAGAGGAGCCCTCTCCAAAGGTTCCTACGGCACAACGGACTCAGAAACGAACCAAAGAAGAGAACATCACAACGGGGAGGCAGTGGTTGCTCATGTTAAGAAAAACTGAGATGGACCGGAGGATCTTACCCTAGGAGACCCTCTAGTTCTAATGAAACTAGGGAACAAAGAAAAAGAAATGAAGTTTTTGAAATATAAACTTGGGAAACAATGGGGAATTCACAGGTTTTTATATATGCCCAATGCTCCATCAGCACTTTTGGGTAGGGATCTATTGGAACAACTAGAGGTAAAAAAAATAATATTTAAAAATGGAGAGATTACTTTGGAGGTTGAGGATCAACAATATGTGGAATTGTTAAGCTTGATGTAGATAACTAATGAGGCTAAAGTTAAAAGTGAAGGTGAGATTTACAGGAAAATAACAGATCAGGTATTTTCTGGGGTTGGAGCTTCTAACATACCAGGAGAGCAAAGAATGCACCCCCAGTGCAAGCTAAGTTTAAAAAAAAAAAAAGAAAACAACTAGTTAGAGTTAAGCAATACCCCCTGAAGAAAAGTTAAGGGATTAGCTCAGTGATTGAATTTTTTTTCCTGTTAAAAAGCCTGATGGATCATAGCTGTTAATTGGATAACTGAGGATTTATACCCCATGGTTCCCAACCCTTACACTTGGTTAACTTGTTTAACACCTGAACTAACATGGTTTATTGTTTTAGATTTAAGGGATGCTTTCTTTTGCCTTCTTCTCCATGAAGCCAGTCAGAAAATTTTTGCATTTGAATAAAAAACTCAGCTCACATGGACAGCGCTTCTCCAGGAGTTCAAAAAAAAAAAAAAAAAAATTGCCTACCTTGTTTGGAGAACAACTAGCAAAAGATCTGGAATCCCGGGAAGCTCCATCAGGAAGACAACTGTTACAGTATGTGGATGACCTCCTGATAGCTACCAAAACTCAAGAGGCACGTCTGGAGTGGATGGTAAGCCTCCTAAACTTTTTGGGCCTACAGGGGTATCGCATATCCCAGAAGAAAGCCCAGATGGTGAAGCAAATAGTTATTTATTTGGGCCATGAGGTTAGTACTGGACCAAGAACCTTAGGACAGGATCACAAGGAAGCAATATGCCAGACCCCAGAACTCCAGACAGTAAAAGAACTGAGAACTTTTCTAGGCATGACAGGGTGGTGCAGACTGTGGATTTCTAACCATGGGTTGTTTGTTAAACCTCTGTATGCCTTGATCACAGAAGGGAGCAGGGATCTCCAAAAGAAGCAACTCGAGCCTTTGACCAGCTAAAGAAGGCCCTCATGTCACCTCCAGCCCTGGGACTTCCAGACGTGAGTAAACCATTCTTTTTGTTTTCACATGAGAAGCAGGGGATTGCCTTGGGAATAGCAGCACAAAACCTGGGCCCGTATCGCAGGGCAGTCGCCTAAGCAGCTGCATGCAGCAGCTAAGGGATGGCCAGGGTGCCTCAGAGCCATTGCAGCAGTGGCAGTGAACATCCAAGAAGCACGCAAGTTCACCCCAGGCCAGAAGATGACCGTGGTAATTTGCATAATTATTTGAAATTATAACTAGAAATTTGTAAAGTATAGGTGACTTGCCAATGTAGACTTTGCCTCCAAATTAATCCCAAAATTATTTTTAAACCAAAGCTTGGGCAAATTGGGAAAAGATATGTACCTGGGCAGCAGTATCAAATTGATTTTTCAGAACTACCCAGGAAAAGAGGGTACCGATACCTCTTGGTATTAACAGATACCTTTTCAGGGTGGCCAGAAGCTTTCCCTACCAGAACTGCCAAAGTGCAAGAGGTAACCAAAGCAGTGTTACAAGAAATAATACCATGCTTTGGAGTCCCAGCCACAATGTTTAAAGATAGGGGGGCATATTTTATTTCCAAAATTGTGCAGCAAATTAAGCAGCAAATTATAAAACTGGGGCTCAAACCAGAGAATTAGATGGACCAGTACATTATGTACAGCCCGGGGATTATGTATACATTAAGTCTTTTGCAGAAAAAAACCTTTGAAACCATGGTAGGAGGTCTCGGTTTCTTTTCCGATATTCAGGTGGTTTTAGAGTCTTTTTGCCTTCTGCAAAGCCCTGAGCCAGATGCAACAAAGAGATGGAGTATTCAGCTTCTGATTTTTCAAGGTTGCATGCTCTGTTTATTGTTTCTTATCTTAAAATTTTCTCAGTGCCCAATTAAAGTCTGTGCAACTGCTCGGGCATCTGGCAACTCCTCCCGCACTGGGCTGTCGCTATCTTTTATACTAATTGTTACATGTTCGTTATTTATTGTTATTTGCCAATACCTATCACTTATACTAAACAGGTCATCCATACTTTGACCCAATCTCCTTAAACTACTTTGTGCCACTGTCACTGCAGAAAATGGAGTGAGGGAAGAAGAAAGAAGCAGCAGGAGACAACGCCCCAAATCCTCCATCTTGCTCCCATTCACTTCCATACTGAAAACCCCAAACAGACTGTTTCCTCACCCTGTGATAAGCTAAAGTACTATCTTTCACACTCTTGTGGCCTGCAATCATTCCTGCAGTGCAGGAAGCCTTTCCCATGGACTGGGATCAAAACCAATGTCCCTCTGGGGTCTGGGCCAGGATCCTAGACCTCCCTGTCCAGGTCTCTGACCCTCCAGGGCAGCCAGAACAATGCCCTGGACTCCAGCAAGGAGGGACCATTCCAAGCACTTCTCATCACCTTTACTGCAATCAAGATCAAGGAACAAAGCACATGGATCCATCACTCCTGAGTGAAGAAAGCTTCTGAGAAACTCTGGGAAGTTATAATGGGTGATAATGAACTAAAATTAATAAGTATAGTATAACAACTTTTTGAAAAGTATGAAAGCTTGTAATTGTAATGAATAATCAAGTAGGTATAGCCTGGAGAGTTGTGGCATTTATGACCATCGCTATAGCCACAGCTAATGCAGCACCACTGCATTATAATGTGACTGGTAAATATAAGTGCCAAGGGAAAGCTTATGATTTTGTCTCTTGTAAGTCTCTGATTCAGATGCTAAAAGTTACAAATGCAAGTGTGTGAGAAAACTTAATTTAACTTGTGCATTTGTAACTTTGTCAAAATTGAAGAATGTGATTTTTCCTATTAGGCACATGTTGTATCCCACCAACATACAAAGGCAAACATGACTCCTGTTCAAGAAATATTGCCTGTGCCTACAGAGATGAACTTAACTTTAGTTGCAAAATTATTGAAACACCATGGATTAAAGAAAAGAAAAAAAAATTAGGAAGAAAGAGAACTTTGATGACAACGCATCATGACACAGAGACTATACAGAGAGTATTTAAAGGTAAGAAGAAGGCCCATCCCATCATTGGTGGGATGTGCTTTCTGGGTAGTCACCAGCTGCAACTGGTTTGCTCAATACCTTGGTTGATTTGATTATTGTTTTGTTAATTTTAGTTGGTATAAGTTTGATTTTGGTTGTTATAATACTTGTTTGGAATTAGAGAATGCTAAAGTGACTAGTAGCTTTAACTTTACTATTAAGTGCATATAGTACAGTTTTAAAGAGCCCCTACTGCACAGTTTTGCTAGATGAAGAAGAATTTACATATTAGGAAAAGAATTTACTAACTTTGAAGAAGGAGTGGGGAAATGAGACATGACTTTAAAGAGTTAAGATTTTAGCTAAGGGTTAGAAGCAATTTATATTGATCAAGATGTAAGTTAGATTAGTAAATGGTAGGTCAATGATTATCAGATGCCTAAGCTAGAGTTGTTATATTATGAGCTTGTTTATAGAAAAAGTAGAGTAAGTGAACCGTCATAAGGACAGATTGAAGCCACTAAGAACAATGGCCAGCACCTAGACTTGGTATCAATCAATCACAAAGCAGGGGACCTTGGATCGTGCCAGAGGGTCACAGAGACCTGATGAAGACTCTCCTGACTTCATCCTTTGAGACCACTGACCCAATTTGAGACCATCAACCCAATTCAAGAGAAGAACTGTGCACGCGTGGAGGACTAATAGCCTCATTTTAATACAGAGCAGGGATGGGAGGTGCTGGGGCTATGCATATGTATTGTATGTAAGATCTTGGAGAATAAAAAGAGCGCAAAGAGCCTTGTTTGGGGTGGCCACGCCTTTTGGAGATGACTCCTGTGCCACCCGCCGGTGAATAAACATACCACTTTCTAACTTTAATTAGTTACAGGTTCTTTGTCTGTGACTATATTGGTTTTCATTGACTCAATATGAATATTCATCTAGAATCAATATATAAATAAAAATATAAATATAAATATAAATATAAATATAAATATAAATATAAATATAAATATAAATATAAATATAAATATAACTGTAAATAGAAGGAGAAAGAGAAAGAGAAAGAGAAAGAGAAAGAGAAAGAGAAAGAGAAAGAGAAAGAGAAAGAGAAAGAGAAATATTCATCTAGAAGGAATGCATCCCAAAGAAACTTTACGATAAAGAGAGAGATGTCTCAACATGTAAGACAAGACCACCGAAAAGAAGGGACCCCTCAAAAGGGATTGAGAGGGTATAAAAGGAACACTCTGATAACTTTATTTCGTGAAGCACGGTGGAGTGGTGCCAGAGAGCACTTCCCTGTCTCACCTGGTACTGTTCGCCTGACACAGTACCAAACTAATTTTTACTTGTGGCTTTTTGCGATTGTATTTTTACTATGGAATAAATTCTTTATATTAATCAAAATGGCTATCCATTTATAACACTGTCGCTCTAAATTTCACAGACATGGGCAGCCTTTACAGGGAATCCCATCTCGCAGCACGGGATGGCAACGTGTGAAGACACAAGTCCCAGAGCCTACCCAGCAGCAGACGCAAGAGCCAACCTTCAGCTTCCAGCCAGCCCTGCCCCCACCACCCAGTCCGTCACAGAATTTTGTGCAGCCACTACCAGGAAGCACTGGATTGGACGTATCAACGAGTAACACAGTAAAGTTGACCGATAGCTCAGTATTTTGTCTCCCCACAGGAATTTGCCAACCTTTCCCAGCGGGTTACCATGCTTTGCTTTTAGGCAGATCTTCTGCCTCAGTAACAGGATTGTTTGTTTTATTGGGAGCTGTTGACTCTGACACTGCTGGGGAAATAAAAATTATGGCTTGGACTCCACAGCTCCCTGCATGGTCCCAGCAGGCAGCAAAATCGCTCAGCTTGTACTTTTCCCTGCAGCCCCTTTATCTGTACCCTTGATGGCTACACAGAGGGGAGGCGGGTTTGGTTCCACAGGAATGCCACAGATTTTCTGAACACAACTGCATTACTTCTCAGCATCCCACATGCCAATGCAAAGTGTCTCTGAAAGGCAAAGAGTTAGTTTTAATGGGTCTCTTTTGTATTGCTGCAGATATTATGACAAGATATGACTCCTATCTCCAGGAGTCAATGGCCTAATGACTGGCCATTGATGCCTGTCCCCAGGTCCTTTCAGGAAAGAGTCAAAGCTACCAGAGTAAACGCCTGGAGCAAATCAGCAGGCCTGAGGGAAGAGTAGCCACAGTCAGGCCTTTTGTGCTGTCCGCTCCGGTTGATCTTGTGAGGGAGAGATGTTATATCTCAGTGGGCAATTTTCATGCAGCCAAATTTTATATAAGGGTCATTGGGGCACGCGACACCCCCAAACTGACTTGGAAAACCTCTGATCCAGTTTGGGTAGACCAATGTCGTTAGGAAAACTGCACGTGTTACAAGAATTTGTACAAGAAGAGGTGAAAAAAGGACATATAATCCCATCTAATAGCCCTTGGAAATCCCCTGTGTTTGTAATCAAGAAACGGTCTGGGTAGGTGGAGCCTGCTGCATGACCTGAGGAAAATAAATGAGGTAATTGAGGGAATGGAAGTCCTTCAACCAGGACTCCCTTCCCCGTCCATGATCCCTAAAAATTGGCAACTAACAATTGATTAAAAGGAATGCTTTTTTGATATTCTGCTGCATCCAGACGAGGCACCCAAATTTAGCTTTTCTGTGCCAAGCATTAATATGCAGGCACCACTAGAACAATATCATTTATTATCATTGCCTCAAGGAAAGCAAAACTGTGCCACCATTTACCAGTGGTGTGTGGCAAAAGCTCTGAGTCCAGTCCAGGAAAGAATGCCTGATGTTCTGTTGTATCATTATATGGATGATACTCTTACCTCTGCAGAACCTCTGTGGTCCAAATGGAAGAAGCAGTGCAGGCAGTCTGCCAGGCTGTTACATCAGTGGGCCTGACCATTGCTTCTGAAAAGCTTCAAAAGACATCTCCCTGGAAGTATCTGGGCTGGCAAATAGGCATGCATTCTATTCCAGCACAGCCCTTGCAAATCTCCACTGAAATCAAAACTTTATACGATGCACAGAAATTGCTGGGAACAATTAATTGGGTTAGTCCCTTGCTTGGGATTTCAGATGCAGATTTGGAGCCATTGTTTGCTCTCCTGGGGGGAGAGCCCGACCTCTTATCACCTAGACTCTTAAATAAAGAAGCACAGATTGTGCTTCAGAAAGTGGTTGATGCTATCTCTCAGAGGCAATCAGCTAGGTGGGCTCCAGAATTGCCAATGTACCTAGTCATTTTGAATCCCAGCAGGCAACCTCATGCCCTGATATTTCAGTGGGATTCAGAAAAACCAGACCCTCTGCTAATTATCGAATGGGTCTTTTTGCCAAATAATATGCCCAAGACTTTTTGCATGCATGATGAAATTATGGCCATGTTGATTGTCAAAGCTCATCCAAGACTGACCTCCTTGGCCGGGAAAGATTTTGATCATATTTACCTACCTCTTACAATGTTTTATTTGAATTGGTTGCTACAGATGTCTAAAAAATTGCAAATTGCTTTAGCAGATTACCCAGGGCAGATATCTATCCATCCGCCTAAACACAAATTGTTAAGCTCTTCTTTTAGTTTTCTTCCCAAGCCAAAGAGAAGTGAGACTCCTTTGCAAGCTATGACAATTTTCACAGACAGTTCTGGGAAAACCCATAAATCAGTGATTGCATGGAAGGATTCTGAAAGTGGAACCTGGCAATCTGATATTGCTGTTGTTGAAGGGTCTCCATAAATAGTAGAATTAGCTGCTGTGGTCAGAGTGTTTCAGAAATTCAACCCACCTTTTAATCTGGTTACTGACTCGGCATATGTTGCAGGTATTGTGCATAGAGCAGAGAATTCTGTCTTGAAAAATGTTAAAAATGACATTCCTTTTTCTTGGTTAAAACTGCTGGTTACTCTGTTAGACTGCAGGACAGAAGGGTGGCTCCTTACTTTGTGATGCATATTAGGTCACATTCCAATCTACCTGACTTTCTCACTGAGGGTAAAGCCCAGGCAGACCTGTTAGCCTTATCGGTGCAGCATGTCTTGCCTTAACAAAATAGAACAAGCAAGGCTGAGCCCCTCCTATTTTCACCAGAAGGCTGGAGCTTTAGTGAGACTTTTTCACTTAACTCCAGCACAAGCTTCTAACGTTATTAATAGATTGCCGGATTTTCAGCGTTGCTCTCTTCCCAATGTCAACATGGGAGTCAACCCGAGAGGTTTACAGAGCCTACATGTAATAAATGATCAAGCCGAATGTTGTGAATCAAAATATAGAATTTTATTTCGAGACTTAAATTCAGTCTCTAACAGCCACAATTAAAAGGAACAGCGTTGAACCCCGGGTTTTGGCACTGGGTGAGCACAGAAACAGACCCTATTGCTCCGAATCTGCCCTGTTCACCAAGTGTGTCCCGAGCTTCTGGCCTTTATACAGTCTTTCGCTGAGAGTGGAGAGCTACTGTGTTACTCGTGTCCCTTTTTGGCTTCATTAGGTATTCATGTCCATGTCTCCGGTCAGTTGAACAGGTTTCTGTGGGAGAACAATGTCTTGATTGCTTACTCTGGAGTGGTGTTTAGAGATGCAAAACTCAGCCAGAGCAGATAAGATACTTATCTGGTGTTGATCGCTGAGTCGTTAGCAGATTCATCTCCGGGCGGGGGCGCGGGGGACAAGTCTTATCTGGTCATCTCTTCCATTCACTGAGTGAAGGAGTGTTCTGATGGCTTCCCGGCATAAAACCTCCCTGTTTCTCAACCCTCATGTCCTATGCTCACATTCCCCTTTTAAACCCCAAGTAAATTTTATATTTTACAAAGTTTAATTCAGACCGAACGCGAATTAACTTTATATTACATATCACACTACAGATTTGGCAAACAGATGCAACACACTTTCCTGAATTTGGCTGCTTGAAATTTGTGCATGCTTCTGTTGATACGTATTTGGGTGCTCTGTTTGCCTCAGCTCACACAGGAGACATGGAAGGATGCTTGCCAGCATTTCACTGCTGCCTTTGCCACATTAGGAATTTCACAACAGATTAAGACTGACAATGGACCTGCATACATTTTCCATAGAGTTGCAGATTTTTTCTCTTTCTGGGGTATCACCTGCAAAAAAGGCCTTAAGTCAATTGAATAAAATAGCCTGCTGGCTAGCAAAACAGACACATGCCACCAGCTCTGCTTTATCAAATTTATGAACAGATGTTGCCAGTGTCAGGCATGCTACTTGGCAAAACTGGGCCACCATTGATTTTCTCCTCCGGGCCCAAGGCCATGAATGTGAAGATTTCAATGGAATGTGTTGTATGAATCTCTCTGATCACTCAGAATCTATCCATAAAAGCATACAGCAGCTAAAGGATAGTGTGTTCAAACTAAAGGTAGAATCTGGATCTTGGCTAGATAACCTGTTTAATGGCTGGGGTTTGACACCTTGGCTAAAGGATTTTTTTAGGATAGGAATGCATGTGATGATTTTAATAATAATTATATTAGTTATGATACCTTGCTTGCTTCAATGTGTGCAGAGATTGATTGATAAGGCCATTAAAGGAGTGTTTTGGGTTAATACAGGAGGGAGAGATGTGGGAATACACAAGACAGAGAGTAAGACAGACTTAATTAGAATGGCTGGTCTGATAACCACGATGCCATGGCAGGAATAAACAGAGCCTTGAAGATTACAGAAGGTGGGATTAAACCTGCTTAGTGGAAAAGAGGAGATTCAATCAACCCTCTGGAAGCAAAACATGTTGTAAATATATGAGTTGTAGGCATGATCTTTTAACCTAATTATTGTGGTGGAAAATTATTGATCTTCCTGAAATGGTATATAAGCTTGTGGAAAACCTGGGTAAAACCGAATTCTGATCACGGAATCAGTCCTCCTGTCTCTCCATCAATCGTCACTATCCCGTGACCCCCATGAAGGGAGGGGGCCCAGGCAGGGCTGGGGGCAAAGGGTGGGCAGCTGGAGTGCTGATGGCGCCGCTGTCACCTGCACACCTGAGCACTGGCTGTGGGGGTTCCACACCCAGAATGTGGCAGGGCCTGGCACAGGTGTGGGGACAGAAGGGCTGGTGGCACTGTCTGCACTCTGTCCCTGCGGTCTCTCCCCCAGCCACTGAGGGGGCACGAGCTCCCACACCCCACTCTGACCTTTCCCTGTCCTTGAGAAAAAAGGATTCAGGCTGGTCAATGGCAGCACCGTGTGCGAGAGGAGAGTGTAGTTCCAGGTGCTGGAGACCCAGGGAACCCTCTGTGCCTCCCGATGTGACCTCTCAGATGCCCACGTTCTCTGTGGCCACCTCAAGTGTGGGTTTGCAAAATCCATTCCTGAATTTTGGGAGAGGAACCAGACCTGTCTGGAGGAACTCGTTCCATTGGGATGGGACTGAAGCCCACCCAGAGTAGTGCCTGGTGACTGCCCTGGGGGCTCACCCTGCTCCCACAGGAACACTGCTGCTGTCCTTTGCTCAGGTGAGTGTTGGCAAAGCTGCAGCCCACAGGCAGTGGTGCCCAAGAGCCCCCAGCAGCAGCAGCAGCAGCAGCAGCAGCCGGGGGCTCCCCTGTGCCCCCCAGGAACATGTCCTGGTGACATCTCTGCTGTCCCCAGGCCCTGCCATCTCCATGTCCCTGTGCCTGGTGGGCAGCAGGAGCTGGTGTGACAGGCACCTGGACATCCTGCAGTGCTGGATGTGGGGCCGAGTCCTGGAAAATCAGTGGGACATGCAGGGGCCAGCATGGTGTGCCTGCAGCTGCAGGGGGTGAAGTAGAGACAGCTGACACACCCCAAAACCTCATCAGGGCTGGGACCCGTGGGGCTGTGAGGGTTCCCTGGGCAGGGCACAAGGCCGACCTGGCCCTCAGCAGAACTTCCCTGCCTGAGCAGGCAGTGTCTGCAGAGGCTGTGGAGGATGTGGGCTTCATTTGTTGTGTTTCACTGTTTGTCATGTTCCACTATGGGGTTTGCCGGTGGTTTTGGTTTGTGGTTTTTTACTTGTTTATTGTTGTGGCTGGGTTTAGTTTGGGATTGGATGGGGTGGTGGGGGGTGGGAGGTATTTTTCTTGTTAATACTTTCAATTAATATTGGTTCTTTTTTTTGATTAGCAGAAACTTTTCCATCCCTGTTTGCAGCCAGATCTAGGGTGAAAGGAGGTGGAAGGTGGTGTTAAGGAGCTGTAACATCACTACAGAACTCAGTGGACAAGTCTCATGTCACAGAAAGTGAGGCAGATCCCAGGTGGTCACTGAGAGAAAGGGCCGAGGGGTGGAGGGAATGGGCACCGTTGTCCATCCCATCTTGGGCTGATTTACTAAAATAAGGATATTGATCTAATATCTATACCCAACTATGATGGACAAAAACTCTCTGACAGTTTAGAGTTAGAAAGTGCATGATTAATGCGACGCCGGGCAACGCATGGGATTGCTCCCTAAAGCTCACTGCAAAGTTACACGTGCTTACACAGCCTTTTCATTTACAAATGTATTGAATCCCCAAAATACAAATGCATATTTATAAGCTTGTCACCCCCTGTTCTCCGCTTCATATGGTAATTAGCTAAAAAGTTTTTAAACATGCGTAGTTTGTCTTTTGAAACGGGTCAGTGGTCCTTTTGTGAGGAAGGGTGTCTTGGATTATGCAACCTAAAAATGTGTATTCTATTTCATCTGTTGAAGGCTGTTTTCTGGGAGATGTTTTATCCTTCTTACTCCAGGGGGCAGGGGGGTGGATGCCTTCTGATAATGGCCCAGCCATTAAAACCAGGTGGGGCAGTGTTTCTTATCTCTTACACCACTCCTCCACCCTCCAGGGGGACATCTTCTGATAATGGGCCATTAGGGCCCACCTCTGATGTGACACATTCCATCATCCCATTGGGAGATGCTCCACACAGTGCGGGAGGAGACAACTGTTCCTAGCTGGGTAAAAACTGGGACGGAAGGACACAAGGGATCCTGTTTTTCCACTGCATTCCCAGAGGAAGACTGGACCCATCTCGCCACCACTGGACTTTCTACAGGAAAATCTCTACTCCACAGAACCATATCTGTTACTCCAGAAGGACTTATTTGGACTGCTTCCAACACCCTGACCAACAGGGTGCCAGGTCGTATCCCTGACCCTGTCAGGGTTTTTCCCAGGATTTTTGTTTGTTTCCTTGCTTGGTTTTTTTTGTTGTTTTATGTTTGTTTGTTTGTTTTGTGGGATTTTTGTATTACTACATTTGTATTTTCCTTTCTTTTAAATATTCCTAGTAAAGAACTGTTACTTCTATTCCCATATCTTTGCCTGAAAGCCCCTAATTGCAACATTATAATAATTTGGAGTGAAGGGGGTTTACATTCTTCATTCTAGAGGGAGGCTCTAGCTTTCCTTGGCAGACAACTGTCTTTCAAAACCAAGACAGGCACCTTCCCAGGCTGTCCCCAGAACAAAGACACAGCCCAGGCCCTGCTCTGCTGCTCCCTCAGGTCCATCCCATGAGCTCCGGCAGTGCCAGGACACTGCTGTGTGCCCCCTGCACACTGCCACTCTGCCCCAGGCCCTGGGGTTTGCATTGCCAGGGCATTCCTGGAGCACATTCCTGACAGCAGCTCTGGAGGAGAGCCAAGCCTTCCTGCCCTGCCCTCAGGAAATGCCCTTTGCTGATGGAGCTGCTCTGCTGGAGCCTGGCTATGTCCCAGCAGTGCCCGTGGTCTGTCCCTGCGCAGCAGGACCGTGACCAGACTGCCAGAGCACTCTAGGCCTTACACCCACAGAAGGGCTGGGAATGGGGGGGTGTAGAGCTGGGAAGAGCAGATGTGAAAAGAGCCAAGGTCATTGTCCCTGGCTGTGCCGGGAGGCTCTTTCCTTCATATCTGCAAAAAAAATCATTCTCTCATTCAGATGCACAGGGAACAAAGCTTTTGAAAGTCATTGAGATGCAGAATAATGGCAGATATTAATTTAGAAATACTGTGTGTAATCATACTCGTTTATGGAACACATAACAGCAGGATTATATTAAGAATATGGAAGAATGGGGGAAACAAAAGTAGAAAAAGACTGAGATTGAAATAAGTTACATTCAGAAAGTTCTGCAGAAGAAAAGAGGCAGTTTATTGCTCCTGAAATCCATGGAGTCCACAAATTCCTTCTTCCTCGGGCTGGAGATGAGGGGCTTCAGTGCTGGAGGCACCACCAAGTACAGAACTGACAGGGCCAGATCCATGGATGGGGAAGAGATGGAGCGAGGCTTCAGGTGGGCAAATAAACCACTGCTGACAAACAAGGACACCACAGCCAGGTGAGGGAGGCACTTGGAAAAGGCTTTCTGTCCTAGGAGGCCCCATTTTGTCAAAGTAGAGCCTTGAATCCATGAGATTCCATGCTGTCACAATAGTCTGCTGAGTTCCACGGGGCTGTGCTGTGTCACAGTGGACACTTAGTTCCACGTGCCCTGGCAATATCCAAGTGGATCCTGGCTTCCATGAGGTCCCACTGTGTTTGCAGTTGACACTTGGCTCCCCAAAGTGTCATTGTGTCGCAGAGGTCTCCTGGGTGCCATGAGGCCACGCTGTGTTGATGCCTTCAAGAACCTAGAAATAAAGTAACACCCTTTGGAGATAATGTTATAGAGGGGCTAATAGAAAGGCTGACCTTTATTGGAGACCTCCAAGGGGCAGAAATGGAAGATGTCCCCAAAATGCCCACCCCTCCACAGGGTAAGTACAGTCTTATAAGTTTAGCAGATTAGCCTATTTGACACAAATCACCAATTAGGAGCACAGGTGGTGAGGCATGACAAAGCTCCTTGTCAAGAGTCCCTCTACCCCTGACTGGACACTTCAGGCACAGCAAGGAAGCAAAGCAACAACACAACCAAATCAAATTCAGGCAATCAAACCAGAAACAAGCTGAGAACTGCCCCTTTCTCTATGTGTGACAAGAGGACCGTGAGGGCAAGGATAAAAGGAACATGCCTTAAGCTTAACAGACCTCAAACTTAACAGGACTTAACTTCTACCTTAACCTTAACTTACACCTTAAACTTCACAATTTAGCAAAAGAACAGCACTTAGCAGGATGTATCTGAACTTACAATCTATGATTTAACCATTTGTAGAGGAAAAGTATTTAACTTAGCTTAGAAGTTTTATTAAATCTGGAAACATGGTAAGGCACTTCACAAAGCACTGACTCAGAAAACTCTAAATGCTACAACTTCAACAGTTATCCAGATTTTGAGAAGAGGAAGTCAAGAGAGGAGGGAGAGAGAGATGCACAGCTGCCCTTGGATCCAGCACCATCTCAGCGGCTGTGAGCTCCAGGGCCATGGGACGTGTCAGTGCCGTACTTGCGTCACAGCCTTTACCTGCCCTGGTCCCTCTCACAGGTGGGGGTTTTGGGGTGCCAGGGGCTTGACAGCAATTCT
>NW_026690463.1:0-25634 GCF_015227805.2 Hirundo rustica | reverse complement strand
CAGTCACGGACAAAGACCCTCTAACTAATTAAAGTTAGAAAGTGGTATGTTTATTCACCGGCGGGCGGCACGGGAGTCATCTCCGAAAGGCGTGGCTGCCCCGAACAAGGCTCTTTGCTCTCTATTTATTTTCCAAGATCTTACCTACAATACATATGCATAACCCCAGCACCTCCCATCCCCGCTCTGTATTAAAATGAGGCTATCAGTCCTTCATGCGTGTGCAATCCTTCTCTTGAATTGGGTCAGTGGTCTCAAATTGGGTCAGTGGTCTCAAAGGATGAAGTCAGGAGAGTCTTCATCAGGTCTCTGTGACCCTCTGGCCTTCTTCCAACCTTTAAATACTCTCCGTATAGTCTCTGTGTCATGATGCATTGCAATCAAAGATCTCTTGCTTTCTAATTTTTTTCTTCTTTTCTTTAAGCCATGGTGTTTCAATAATTGTGCAACTGAAGTTCATCTCTAAAGGCACAGGCAATATTTCTTGAACAGTAGTCAAGTTTGCCTTTATATGTTGCTGGCATACAACATGTGCCTAATAGGAAAAATCACATTCTTCCATTTTCACAAAGTTACAAATGCACAAGTTAAATGAAGTTTTCTTACACAGTTGCATTTGTAATTTTTAGCATCTGAATCAGAGACTTACAGGAGATAAAATCATAAGCTTTCCCTTGGCACTTCTATTTACCAGTCACATTCTAATGCAGTGGTGCTGCATTAGCTGTGGCTATAGTGATGGTCATAAATGCCACAACTTTCCAGGCTATACCTATTTGATTACCCATTACAATTACAAGCTTTCCTATTTTTCAAAAAGTTGTGTTATTATACTTATCATTTATTTTCCCAAGAAAGTTTTAATTTTAGTTCATTGTCGTCACCCAATATAACTTTCCCAATATAAGTTTCTCAGGAGCTTTCTTCACTCGTGAGTGATGGATCCAGGTGCTTTGTTCCTTGATCTTGATTGTATTAAAGATGATGAGGAGCACTTGGAATGGTCTCTCCCTCTGTGGTTCCAAAGTTTTTTCTGCAAAAGACTTAATGAATACATAATCCCCAGGCTATACATCATGTACTGGTCCATCTAGTTCTCTGGTTTGAGCCCCAGTTTTATAATTTGCTGCTTAATTTGCTGCACAATTTTGAAATAAAATATGCCCCCCTATCTAAAAACATTGTGGCTGGGACTCCAAAGCATGGTATTATTTCTTATAAGACTGCTTTGGTTACCTCTTGCACTTTGGCAGTTCTGGTAGGGAAAGCTTCTGGCCACCCTGAAAAGGTATCTGTTAATATCAATAGGTATCAGTACCCTCTTTTCCTGGGTAGTACTGAAAAATCAATTTGCTATTGCTGCCCAGTACATATCTTTTCCCAATTTGCCCAAGCCTTGGTTTAAAAATATTCTTGGGATTAGTTTGGAGGCAAAGGCTACCTTGGCAAGTCACCTAAATTACTATATTTTACAAATTTCAAGCCATGATTCTATCTTTCAAATAATTATACAAATCATCTATTCCCCAATGTGTTTTTCCATGTTCCTCTTTCACTAATGACTATAGCACGTAAGAGGGGAATACAAGTCTTCCTTTCCTTTTATCTGTAATAGCCCACCCCTCTTGTCCTTTATACTGTGCTTTGGCTTACCTTCAATGAAAATTTGCTCCTCTGGAATTAAGGCTGCCTCAACAGTTTCAACAGTTACCTCACCTTTAGCGGTTTCTTTTGCCTTTCTGCCCGCCAGCTTGTCTTCTTCCTCCAATTCAGAGCTCACTTTTTGGTGTGCTTTGATATGCATGATGGCTACATTTTCAGGTAGCTGGACTCTCTCCAACAGTTTTATTATTATTTTTTTTCCTTAAAAAATTCCTAAAAATTTAGGGAAATTGGGGGTGGGACCCCTTTAAAAAAAAAAAGTGACGATTTTTGGGAATAAAACCCCTAAAATTGACTTAAGAAAATGGGGGGAAAGGGGAAAAACGGGAAGGGCGGGGTTAAAAAAACCCCAAAATTGGGGAAATAATGTAAACATGGGAGAGAAAAAAGCAGGGTAATGAGGGAAAAAAAAATGAAATGAAATGAAATGAAATGAAATGAAATGAAATGAAATGAAAATGAAATAAAATTTTAAAATTCAGAAAAAATGGGCGAAAAAACACAGAAAAAAAGGGGAAAAACATGGAAAAAGGGAGAAGAAAATGGATAAAGAAAATCAGGAAATAGTAGAAAAAAAATCAGAAAATATTGGGAAAGAAATTGGAAGAAAAAGGGAAAAAAATCAGAAAAAAATAATAAATCAGAAAGAAAGGGGGGAAAAACAGGGAAAAAAGGGGAAGGAAATGGGAAGAAATCAGAAAAAAATAGAAAAAAAAAAATGAAAGAAAATCAGAAAAAAAAAAAAAAAACTGAAAGAAAATCAGAAAAAAGGGGGGAAAACTGGGAAAAAAGGGGAAGAAAATGGGGAAAAAAATTCAGAAAATAATAGGAAAAAATCAGAAAATAATAGAAAAAAAACAGAAAAAAAAAAGTAGGGAAAACAGGGAAAAAAGGGGGAAGAAAATGGGGGAAAAAACGGAAGAAAATGGGAAAAAAAATCAGAAAAAAAAAGGAAACAATCAGAAAAAAAAAGGGGAAGAAATCAGAAAAAAAAAAAAAAATCTGAAAAAAAAGGAGAAAAAAAACCCCAGAAAAACAGGGGAAAAAAGGGGAAGAAAATGGGGGAGAAAATCAGAAAAAAACAGGGAAAAAATCAGGGAAAAAAAGAAGGAAAATCAGAAAAACGATCCAAAGAAATCTGAAAAAAAATCCAAAAAACCCTAAAAAAATCCAAAAAACCCCTGAAAAAATAAAATAAAATAAAATCCCTAAAAAAGGGGAGAACTGGCAAAGGCAGAAGGCGCAAAGGGCGCTGTGCGCGCTGAGGCCGGCGGCGCTGAGCGGCATCTCCTCCATGGCCGCGCTGGAGAAGGGCTCGATGGCGCCAGCGGCCGTTTGTCCTCCTCCGGCACCGTGCCGACGGCGCCGCCCTTGCGGCCGGAGCGGGAATTGCGGGAATTCCGGGAAAAACGGGAAACGAGGGGTTAACGGAGAAATGGACAAAAAAATCCGGGAGGAAATGGGGATTTGGGGGGGAAAAAATGGGGAATTTGGGAGAAAAAAATCAGGATTTTATGGGGAAAATTTCGAGTTTTGACAGGGGAGATTGGGGGGTTAAAGAGGAAAAGAATGAAAATAAAACTGCTGGAAAAACGGAATTTTGGGGGGGAAAATTGGGATTTTATGTGGAAAAGATGGTGGGGAAATGATGGGAAAATCTACTGCAAAAAAGGAATTTTGGGGGGAAAAAATTGGGATTTTATGGGGAAAAGATGGTGGAAAAATGAGGGGTGAATCCGGTCAAGAAAATGAATTTTTTGGGGTAAAATCTATTAAAAAAAGATTTTTTTGGGGGGGGAAAACAGGATTTTATGGGGAAAAGATGGTAGGGAAATGATAGGAAAATCTGCGCCAAAGAATGAATTTTGGGGGGAAAAAATTGGGATTTTTTAAGGGGAAATTTGGTGGGAAAATGAAGGAAAAATTCTGCTCAAAAAACTGATTTTTGGGGAAAAAAAATCGTATTTCAGGGAAAAATCTGGTGGGAACCCCCCACCCCTTCCCCACCCATACAAACCTTTAATTTTCCCCAATTTCTCTCCAAATCCACCCAAGCTTTGGGGTGGGGTTTTTTTCCCTCCCCCTCCCTTGGAGCCCCTCCCCATTTTCCCCTCCCCCACCCACTCAAACCTCCATTTTCTCCCAATTTTTCCCCCAAAACCTCTGGAATTACGGGATTTTTCCCCTTCCCCACCCCTGAAGCCCCTCCCTCTCCAATCTGCCCCTCCCCCTCCAATCTGCCCCTCCCCCACCCACCCAAACCACAATTTCCCCCCAATTTTCTCACCCAGAACCTCCGCAGTTCTGGGGTTTTTTTCCCCTTCCCTCAGCTTTTGAGCCCCTTCCCCACCCCCATATGCCCCTCCCCTCCTGCTGGCCCCTCCCCCCCCCAAACCTCCATTTTCTCCCAATTTCTCCCCAAAATCACCCATAATTCCGGAGGGTTTCCCCTCTCCCCCACTTTCCTAGCCCCTCCCCCTCTCCTCCAGCCCCTCTCCCACCCCTGAAGCCCCTCCCCTTCCAATCTGCCCCTCCCCCACCCATCCAAATCTTCATTTTCTCCCAATTTCTCCCCAAATTGTCCCAGAATTCTGGGGTTTTTTTCCCCCTGCCCCACCCTTTGGGCCCTTCCCCCTCCCTTGGAGCTCCTCCCCCTCCAATCTGCCCCTCCCACACTCATCCAAACGACAATTTTTTCCCCAATTTCTGCCTCAGAACCTCTGGAATTTTGGTTTTTTTCCCCCCTCCCCCACTCCTCCAGCCCCTCCCCCACCCTTGAAGCCCCTCCCCCTGCAATCTGACCCTCCCCCACCCACCCACACCTCCATTTTTTCCCAATTTCTCCCCAAATCCACCCGGAATTCCGAGTTTATTTCCCCCTCCCCCACCCCTGGAGCCCCACCCCCGCTCACCCCTCCCCCTCCCCTCCGGCCCCTCCCCCACGCACCGGTGGATGTAATTCCCGCCATTGGTCGGGAGGTCGGAGCTGATGACGAGCGACACCTGCTGGAGGTGGATGGCGCGTGCCTGGGGGGGAGGGGCGGGCAGAGGTGGGGGAGGGGCGGAGAGGTGGGGGAGGGGCGGCACTGACCAGCAGATCCGTGGAGTTTTCTCTTCTCTGCCCTTTCCCTGTGGGCTCTGGGCAGAGCTCTGTAAGTCTATGTGCCACTTGCCTGTGGCACTGTGGAGGTGGCCCGGAGGACCTTCCTGGAGCTGTGTGCAGAGGTTTGCACACCAGCCTAGGCCGGGGTGCTCAGTGGACGGTCAGTTTGATGACAGGGTGTGGCTCTGGACGCTTCCCGTGGAGTGTCTCCATGGCATAGAACATTGGAGCTGCCAGCACGGTGATGTCACCAAGAGGACAAGGTTGGAGCTGTGCCACTCCTTGCCCAGCCCCAAGAGCCCGGGCAGCACCTGGAGGAGACAGCAAGGCCGCGCTGGGAGGGAGGCAGCAGGATCATGGAGTGCAGGCTCCTGCCCTGCCCTGCCCTGCCCTGACAGACCAAGTGTTGCAAGACGGGCATCCATGGGAGAGGTGCGCAAATGTTCCTGGAGCTGCAGCTGCCTCGGAGCTGCGAACATTGCGGTGACCGCAGAGGTCTCGGGGAAGGCCCCAGCCCTGGCTTGGGGCTGGGCCGTTGGCCCAGGGTGCAAATGAACTTGCTGCTTGTGGGCCAGAGCATGGAAGAGCAGGGGCAGTGGTGGCTGGGAGAGCCGGTTGGCAAGGGTCTGCAGCACCAGGACACAGGCAATGTCTTGATGCTGCTTGGAGGCAAAGTGAGCTGGGATGTGGGGATGGACTTGTTCCGTGGGAGGGTGGTGGAGCCCAGGGCCAGACTGGGCAGATAAGCTGCGTCTGGCCTGCAATGGCTGTAAGTGTGCACGGCCTGGTTACAGGGGACTTGGTGGCC
Organism: Hirundo rustica; assembly: GCF_015227805.2. Lineage (NCBI taxonomy): Eukaryota > Metazoa > Chordata > Aves > Passeriformes > Hirundinidae > Hirundo > Hirundo rustica. The sequence goes on along the minus strand of NW_026690463.1, from coordinate 20,061 downwards.
TGATGACGTGGCATCGTCTGGTGTGGTGTGGCATGGCATGGAACAGTGTAATGTGGGGATTGCAGTGTGGTTGGGTTTGTGAAAGTTGGGAGGGATAGGGAGTGAAAAGGGGGGATGGGGTGTTGGAGTAGGGGATGGGGAAGTAAGGGGCAGTTTTGGGTGGGTGCAGGTGCTTGTAGCAATTGTGTAGCAGGGCTGAGGTGGAGAGGCGAGTGTTTGGGAGAAGAAGGTCAGCTGGTTGCAGCAAAGAAAGGAAGAAAGGAAGCAAGGAAGAAAGACAAGGAGGCTTTCTCCACTGGGATGAGAAGAGTCCTTCCCCTAGGCTGTCGTCAAGCTGCTTGTGCAGCAGATGGACCTGAGGAATGGTCTCTGCTTGCAGTGTGAGGTGCTGTGCGTTAGTGCAGCTGAAACTTCTGAAGGAGGGAGCAGCTCTGCTGGGGGCAGAGTGGCCTTTTCCTTGGTAGGTTTTGTTGTTGGGTTCTTTTGGTTGTTGTTTGTGTTTAATCTTTTCTGCACTTTCCCTCTGGGCTCTGAGCAGAGCTCTGTAAGTCTATGTGCTACTTGACTGTGGCACTGTGGATGTGGCCCGGAGGTCCTTCCTGGAGCTGTGTGCTGGATTGCACATCAGCCAAGGCCGGGGTGCTCAGCGGCCGGTCAGTTTGATGACTGGGTGTGGTTCTGGACGCTTCCCATGGAGCATCTCCAAGGCCTGGAACATTGGAGCTGCCAGCACTGTGATGTCACAGAGAGGGGAACCTTGGAGCAGCCAGCACGGTGATGTCACCAAGAGGACAACGTTGGAGCTGTGCCACTCCTTGCCCAGCCCCAAGAGCCCGGGCAGCACCTGGAGGAGACAGCAAGGCCGAGCTGGGAGGGAGGCAGCAGGATCATGGAGTGCAGGCCCCTGCCCTGCCCTGCCCTGCCCTGACAGACCAAGTGTTGCAAGACGGGCATCCATGGGAGAGGTGCGCAAATGTTCCTGGAGCTGCAGCTGCCTCGGAGCTGCGAACATTGCGGTGACCGCAGAGGTCTCGGGGAAGGCCCCAGCCCTGGCTTGGGGCTGGGCCAGTGGCCCAGGGTGCAAATGAACTTGCTGCTTGTGGGCCAGAGCATGGAAGAGCAGGGGCAGTGGTGGCTGGGAGAGCCGGTTGGCAAGGGTCTGCAGCACCAGGACACAGGCAATGTCTTGATGCTGCTTGGAGGCAAAGTGAGCTGGGATGTGGGGATGGACTTGTTCCGTGGGAGGGTGGTGGAGCCCAGGGCCAGAGTGGGCAGAAAAGCTGCGTCTGGCCTGCAATGGCTGTAAGTGTGCATGGCCTGGTTGCAGGGGACTTGGTGGCCTGAAGACGTGGCGTGGTCTGGTGTGGTGTGGCATGGCATGGAACAGTGTAATGTGGGGATTGCAGTGTGGTTGGGTTTGTGAAAGTTGGGAGGGATAGGGATTGAAAGGGGGGATCGGGTGTTGGAGTAGGGGATGGGGAAGCAACGGGCAGTTTTGGGTGGGTGCAGGTGCTTGTAGCAATTGTGTAGCAGGGCTGAGGTGGAGAGGCAAGTGTTTGGGAGAATAAGGTCAGCTGGTTCCAGCAAAGAAAGGAAGAAAGGAAGCAAAGAAGAAAGACAAGGGGTCTTTCTCCCCTGGGATGAGAAGAGTCCTTCCCCTAGGCTGTCCTCAAGCTGCTTGTGCAGCAGATGGGCCTGAGGAATGGTCTCTGCTTGCAGTGTGAGGTGCTGTGTGTTAGTGCAGCTGAAACGTCTGAAGGAGGGAGCAGCTCTGCTGGTGGCAGAGTTGCCTTTTCCCTGGTGGGGTTTCTTGTTGGGTTCTTTTGGTTGTTGTTTGTGTTTTTCCTTTCCACACTTTCCCTGTGGGCTCTGAGCAGAGCTCTGTAAGTCTATGTGCCACTTGCCTGTGGCACTGTGGAGGTGGCCCGGAGGACCTTCCTGGAGCTGTGTGCTGGATTGCACATCAGCCTAGGCTGGGGTGCTCAGTGGCCAGTCAGTTTGATGACTGGGTGTGACTCTGGACGCTTCCCATGGAGCGTCTCCAAGGCCTGGAACATTGGAGCTGCCAGCACTGTGATGTCACAGAGAGGGGAACCTTGGAGCTGCCAGCACGGTGATGTCACCAAGAGGACAACGTTGGAGCTGTGCCACTCCTTGCCCAGCCCCAAGAGCCCGGGCAGCACCTAGAGGAGACAGCAAGGCCGAGCTGGGAGGGGGGCAGCAGGATCATGGAGTGCAGGCCCCTGCCCTGCCCTGCCCTGACAGACCAAGTGTTGCAAGATGGGCTATCGGAAAACAACGGGAGACAAGCCACATCCGATGATGATCAACAAGTCTCAGCTTTATTTAGATTAATAGCAAATATATAGTGTCAATAATTAGTTCATACATATTACAAAACTATAGCTCATGATTGGCTTATGATATTTTGACGCATGTTCTTTCTGTAATAAGCCTTGCGGTTACAATTTTCTTAATCTAGCATTTTCAGTTCCTTAGCCTAGCATTATTCAGCTTTTTTGTACTAACAACACCTTTGTTGTTGTATCATTCTAGTGCTCAAGGATATTATATCCTTGTTAATCATCACGTACACCACATAGACATAGTTATATTCCAACCGACTTAACAGTATCATGGCCCTTGCTGTGCAGCCATGCATCAGAAAAATTCTCCACAGAAAGATTCTCCACATTTCCCCCGTTTTCTTTAAATTGCACAAGGAGATGCTGATTAAACATTTTCTGAACTCCTTGTTGTATCAAATTTTGTAAGCAAATACAAATACAGGGCAAACAAATAATCAACAAAACAAACACAATGCCTACTACAATGACTATTTTTATCATCGAGGTCAGCCAAGGTCCTAATCCCAAAGAAGCGAGCCATCCGTCTAAACTCCACCCCTGTTGCAATTTTAATTGTTCTGTCAATTTCTGTAAACTTGATATTTGAGCATGAATGGACTGAGAATGGTCAGACAAATTCATACAGCACATTCCTTCAAACTCCTCACATCCGTGACCTTGTGCTAAAAGCAAAAAATCAATCGCGGCCCTGTTTTGCAAAGTAGCATGCCTGACCGACTCTACATCTACTAATAAGCTACTTAAAGCAAGAGATGTGGCATTAGTTTGTTTTGCCAGCCAACACCCTAATTTATTAAGAGTAGTCAAGCTCTGAGCTGTTTCTACTCCTGGGGCAAGGATGGATGCAGCAATTATTTTATCTGGGGACCAAAATTCCATGTCTGATTTACACTCCGATGTAAACTGATGGACCATTCTTTTTGTTCGCGTCCGAGCACCTGTTCGATGTAAAATCATAGATGTGTTCGGGGTGAGCAATGATAGTCATCCTAGTATGCATGGACTACCTTTCATCTGAGAGGGAATGCCTGCCCAGGCCCTGTCGCCACAAATAAAAAACATTCCAAAAGGTAATTGAAGTGGTGCTAAAGTAGATACAGAAACAATAGGAGAAGTATAGTTACACCAAAGTGTGGAATTTTGATAAACTGCTAAGGAAGAGTTAACTATTGTGGTATAGTTTTTTCCAGAACATAAAGTTCTACTGGTAAAGTTAAAAACAACACATCCATCAGCCTGAACTGATCCTAACAACTCAATCTCTTGTGGCTCTAAGGGTGCTAAAGGTAGATAAGGCACCCATTTATCCCAAGCATCCACTGTTTTTCGGGAATTGTTCCTTTGACAAGTAGGGATCCGTGAGGGGCAAGGCCAATCGTCAACAGGCAATCCTACCAAACATGTGGAAAAAGGATTTCCAGGGGATGAAAGAGAAAGACATATTGCTTCCTGATTGGTTAAATTAGCCAAGGTGACCCATACATTTGTTTTTGGCTGTGGGGGAACCCACAAAGCACTTGCTATACAAGAACAAAAAAACAGTAGATGCAAAACTCTCATGCTATCATCTATACAACAAAAACAACAGGAAAAATTATTAATCCTTAATTAACAAATTGCTAAGCAGGCTATCAAAAATACAAAATGGTCTATTGTATATATAACAGAGGGTAGGTTCAATCACTGTCAACAGGAACTTCTGATGAAGGCGAACCAGGCCGTCTAGGTGTAACTGAGGATTCCTGATGTCCTCCATTTTGAGGTTTTGGTGCTGGCTTTGTCTACTGAGCTGGAATCCACTCAGGTCCTGTAGGGGTAGAAACACAAAGATATCCTCTTCCCCAATATAAAACTTTCACTGGACCTTGCCATAAACCTGTCTTCAAACATTTGTATCTAACCGAGATTTCTGTTGGTTCTGTCTTGTTCTCACTAGGGCTGTCAAAATGCGTGATAACTGCTGGTACCTTTGATGATCCAAATACACACAAATAGTTCAATACAAACAACATTTTAGCTACACGTTCCTGAATATCTGTGATATGGCTAAATTTTTCAATATAAGTTTTTAAAGTACCATTTGCTCGCTCTACAATTGCCTGCCCCCTAGGATTATGCGGTATTCCTGTAACATGCTTCACACCCCATTGTTTCAAAAAGGTTTGAACCCTGCTGCTGACATAAGCTGGACCATTGTCTGTCTTTAGCTGTCGACAAACTCCCATGACTGCAAAACAACTAGTTAAATGTTTAATTACATGAATAGCCCTTTCACCTGACTGAGGTGTAGCCCAAATATAATGGCTGTATGTATCAATTGTCACATGAACATATTTCAGGCGACCAAAACTATTAACATGCGTGACATCTGTTTGCCACAGTTCATTGGCCATTACTCCATGAGGGTTAACTCCTGTCCCTAGCCCTAAACCTCTATTATGGGCTGCTGTGTCTGGCTGTGGGGCTCCCTGTTCTGGGCAAGGAGGAGGAGCTGCAGAGGCTCTGCAGGACTGACAGGATGGGCTTTGGGGCTGTGAGGAGAACCTGAGGCACCTGGGCTGCTGGACCTTATGGAGAGGAGGCCCAGGGCTCATCCTGCAATTGCCTGTGGTGCCTCTGGCAAGGGAGCAGCACAAGGCACTGCAGGAGGCTGCAGACAATTCCTGATGCACTTGGAGGACGATCCTGCGCCCCAAAGGGATGTTCCCATCGAGCCGGGAACTCAGGAACTGAAATGAGGAGTGGGGCCAGAGAGGAAAGGGCAACCAGGGATGGGCTGTTTGTACAGGAGGGAACAGGGGTGGGCAATGGGAAGAAATTTGTACCAGGAAGAGGAAAGAAAGCCAAGGTGAAGCAAAGGAATTGGTCAGGGCAGTTTGAGGGTGGCTGCCAGGCAGCCCTGGCTCTGAGCAACAACATCTGCAGTGGCACAGGAAACTCACAGCTCATGGGAACAAACTTTCTGGCTGACTTCAGAGGCCACCACAAACCTGAGTGGTTTCCCTGCTGTCCCCCAGCCCTTCCTGGCCCCAGGGGCTGATGATGGCATTTGTGCTCCCTCAGGTTCATCTCCCCACACCAACACCATGGGGGTGCTCACGCCTGCTCTGGGCAGTGCAAACAGGGGCTCCTGAGCCAGTGCTGCCGTGTCTGTGCCTGCAAGGATGCGGCACCTGTGTGAGCTGGGGGAGAGGCCAGGGCTGCAGAGGGGGGATGTTGTTGGCAGGTGCATGAGGACGCTCTGGGACGCTGCCCTGGGGTGTCCAGCGCAGTGGGGATGGATCAGCCCCTGCTCTGCTGCTCCTTCCCGTCTCCCCCAGGCACCTTGCAGAGCCCCAGCCATGCTGTTTGCCCCCAGCCTGCCCACGGCCACCCTGGGGCTGCTCACGGGGCTTTTCTCTGCTGAGCATTGGCCTGGGCGTGTTCTGGAGAGAGCCTGGGCAAGGAGCCTGGAGCCCCCAGGCCCTGCCCTGAGGCGTCAGCGCTGCCCCAGCAGTGCCCATGGCCTGTCCCTGCTGCAGCCCCGGCACTGCCACCCCCAGCACTGTGCCTGGCCCCGAGAGCACTCAGGCCCTACAGCAACACCAGGGCCAGGAGGGCAGCGGGGCAGGGGCACGGGAGCAGCACTGGCAACACCAAGTGCTGCTGCTCCTGGGCACAGCTGCTGTGCCAGCACTGATCTGCCCCCAGCTCTGCACACAGACATTGCTGCTGCAGCTTCCAGAGAAGGGAACAAAAGGGGAATCTCTGCAGAAAACTTGGCTGGGAGATCCTTGAGTTCCTTTAAAGCAACCAAGAGTGCAGCCCCTCATTCACACAGTCTGTGGCCACAGTGAAGATGGATATAAACAAAATGAGAAATGGCACAAAGAATGACATTTCCTTATGGACAATATCAAAAAATGAAAGCACAGGAAAAACAACATGAATGAAAACACCAAGAAATATCAAAGATTACTTTTATTACAAGTGATTTGCAGAAATTGGCCAGCAGTTTAATGCCCCTGATACCATCCAGTCATCAGTCTCCACATTGCAGCCTTGAGCTCCTGGTTCCTCAGGCTGTAGATGAGTGGGTTCAGGGCTGGAGGCACCACTGAGTACAGAACTGACAGAGCCAGATCCAGGGATGGGGAGGAGATGGAGGGGGGCTTCAGGTAGGCAAACATGCCAGTGCTGAGGAACAGGGAGACCACAGCCAGGTGAGGGAGGCAGGTGGAAAAGGCTTTGTGCCGTCCCTGCTCAGAGGGGATCCTCAGCACAGCCCTGAAGATCTGCACATAGGAGAAAACAATGAACACAAAACAACCTAATACCAAACAGGCACTAACTGCAATGAGCCCAAGTTCCCTGAGATAGGATTTTGAGCAGGAGAGCTTGAGGATCTGTGGGATTTCACAGAAGAACTGGCCCAGGGCATTGCCATGGCACAGGGGCAGGGAAAATGTATTGGCCGTGTGCATGAGAGCATTGAGAAAGGCACTGGCCCAGGCAGCTGCTGCCATGTGGGCACAAGCTCTGCTGCCCAGGAGGGTCCCGTAGTGCAGGGGTTTGCAGATGGACACGTAGCGGTCGTAGCACATGATGGTCAGGAAAGAATACTCTGCTGAAATGAAGAACAGAAAGAAAAAGACTTGGGCAGCACATCCTTTGTAGGAGATGGTCCTGGTGTCCCAGAGGGAATTGTGCATGGCTTTGGGGACAGTGGTGAGGATGGAGCCCAGGTCGGTGAGGGCCAGGTTGAGCAGGAAGAAGAACATGGGCGTGTGCAGGAGGTGGCCGCAGGCTACGGCGCTGATGATGAGGCCGTTGCCCAGGAGGGCAGCCAGGGAGATGCCCAGGAAGAGGCAGAAGTGCAGGAGCTGCAGCTGCCGCGTGTCTGCCAATGCCAGCAGGAGGAAGTGGCTGATGGAGCTGCTGTTGGACATTTGCTGTGGCTGGCCATGGGGACCTGTTGAAGGAAGAGACAAGTCTGGGCAGACTTTTCTGAGCAATTTCCAAATCCTTTCTCCCAGCCCTGTCCCTGCTGCTCTGTGCCACCCAGTTTTCCTTTTCTCAGAGCCCTTCCTTCAGCCCTGTGCCTGGAGCTCTGCTGGGATCTGGCCCCATTGCTGTGACGAGCAGGGGCTCTGCCCATGGACACCGAGGGGTCAGCTCTGCTCTGCAGCACTGGGGTCATGGGAACAGGGACAGGGGCCAGTCCTGGGGTTGGACTTCATCAGCCCAAACTGCTCCTGAGGCAGAGGAGCTTGGCAGCATCTCCTGTGCCAGGGCTAAGGAACGGTGATGGCCAAAGGCAGCTGGAGAGGGTTTCCTGCTGTGCCCAGGGAGATCAGAGAGAACTGTGCAAGGCAAGAGCATTGGCTGTAACTCAGTGAAGGGTGAGGGGAGCTGCTCTGTCCCTCCATCTGTCCCCAGCTGCCCTTTCTGAGATCCAGGGCAGTCCCTGTGTTCCCCTGAAAATCAGCCTGACACAGCTGAGAGCAGAGGGAGCCACAGCAGAGCAAACTGGCTCAGCCTTTCTCAGAGTCTCAGCCCCACTCCTGGCCAAGGACACTCCTGTCCCCCAGTGTCCCTGGAGGCAGCTCACAGCTTGGATGGCATCCCCAGGACACACCCAGTGTCCTGTCCATGGCACTGCTGGAGGAGAGTCAGCTCATTCCCAGCATCCAGCCTGCCCTGCCCAGAGCTCCCCGGGGCAGAGGGAGCTGGGACACCCCATTTGCAGTGTCTTGGCACAGGGTTCTGTAAATAAAGTAATCATGGAATAGTTTGGAGAGGACTTTCAATATCCCAGCACAGCTTGGTGGCACTTTCCCCCCACTGCCTGCCCAGGGCTCTGCTGCCTGGAGCTGTCCCTGCCTGCAGCTGCTTCCCTGTGCCCAGGGCTGGGCCCTGCCAGTGCTGCCAGAGCCCAGCCCAGCCCTGGGGGCTCAGCTCTGCCCTGCAGAGCCCTCCCAGCTCAGGCACTGCCCAGGGGCAGCTCTGGCTCTGCAGGCTCTGATGGCAACCTCAGAGCAACCCTGAGGAGGCTGGAAAAGTGACACTGATGCTGCCTGCAAGGGACCCTCTGCTGATTTCTGTCACTGCCTGGTTTATTAAGATCTGAGAGAAAATTGTTTTATTTTTCTCAACCTGAACAGAGAGATGAATATCTATGTGCAATTTTCCACCCAGGCAACACAGAGCAGTAGATTAAAAAAGCAGGGTTTTTCCTTTTATGCAGCCCCTGCCTTGCTGTGCTCCCTGTATAACCTACTTGGAAATGTTCTGGAGTTAAATGTCATGCTGGGAGCAGTCCTGAACAATGCAGCATCCTCACCACACAAGGAGAACACTTCCATGCCTTACCAGCTGTCTCCTTCCACCCAGATCTTGTCCCCCAGTGCTGTGAGCAGCTCCCAGGGCTGGCTGAGAGCTGTCCCTGGCAGGCAGCAGAGTCCCTGCCCCAGCACAGCGCCCTGGGCTGCAGGACCCTGCTCTGCAGGACAGCCCTGGGCACCCCTGGCTGCTCTGCACAAGAGATAATCAGAGAATGTACTCACAGAGTCTGTAGGCATTGGGATGTTGCAGCTTTAGGAGATCCCTGCAGGAGCTGCAGCTGCCTTGTCCTGCAGCCAGAGGTTCCTGTGTCAAGGGCTGGGAGTGATTCTCCCGCAGTCACTTCTCAGCTCCTTCCCAGCCCTGAGTGATTGAAGCTCTCTGTGCCTGTGTGCTGTGCCCGGGGTGGCTGCAGGCAGTGCCCCAGCCCTGCTGGGCTGGGAGAAGAGTTGCTCATCAAGAGAGATGTGTTTTTGAAGCTCTTCTTGGCTGCCAGGAGCTGCCTCTGTGCCAGGAGCCCGGCCCAGCTCAGCAGCACAGACACAGCACAAGGACTTTAATGACCCTCTCGGGCTTTGTGCTGAGGCCCTGAACATCAGTCCCTGAGAGGGAGCTGAAGAAACCTCTCAAGAATTCCAAGTCAGAATCCAACTCCAAAGTTTCTTGAAGTTTTAATGGGTCCCACTGAGGGACAGGACAGAGAAAGTGTCCCCAGGCCCCAGGCAGAGCAGAGAACTGGAGGCAGTGATGACAGGTGGGGACAAAGAGAAGCCAAGTCTTGGTGCCCTGGGGCACAGCAGCCTCTGTGCCACCAAGGGCTGTGAGGAGACACCTTGTCCTGAGGCCCTGGGGCCTCCTGGCACAGCCCCAGCAAGGCTGGGCACTGTCAGCCCCTTGTGCTGCCCTCAGCATCCCCCTCACATCCCAGTGGCCTCAAGGATCTGCTGGAAGGAGTCCCTGGGGAGCCTTGGTCAGCAATGGCCCTGGGGGGCTCCTGAATGCTCCCAGGGACTGCAGGTTTTTCAAAGGACTTTGGGTTTTGCTTTTGCCTTGGAGTCTCTGAGTATTTTGTGAAATTATAGCCTCCAATTATCTGTTTTAATGAGTCCCTTGAGAGGCTTTGTCAGTAGTAACACTCAGTGGGGGTCATTAATGCCTCAAGGTACTTCAGTAGTTTTAAGGTACTTGGTGTTTTCCCTTTTAAAACTGACTCTATGAGAGATTTGTTCAATCATGGCCCCAGTTATCTACATTAATGAGTCCCTTGGGATTCTTGGTCAGTATAAAGACTCAGTGGGGCTCATTAATACTTCAGGATACTCAAGGTTTTTTAAGGAACTTATTTTTGACACTGAGTCTGAGAGGTTTGTGCAATCACGGCCTCCAAGCATCTGCTTTAACAAGTCCCTAGAGATTCTTAGGCTGTAACAACACTCAGTGGGGCTCATTAATGCTTCAAGGTACTCAGGATTAATTTAAGTACCTTTTTTTTGCCACTGAGTCTCTGAGAGGTTTTGTGCAATTCTGACCTCCAACTCTCCTCCCACGAGTCCATGAGGAGCCTGTGTCTGGGATGGACCTTAGTGGGACCCATTACTGCTTGGAGACACTTTGGGTTTTTCCTCTGACTTTGACTCCTGGAAAGGTTTGTGCCATCTCCTCTCAGGCCCTGAGGTTCAAGGCTCAGCACCAAAATCATCATGGGGCTCATTTAGAGAAAGCAATTCCTGACAAACCATGGCTGTGCCTTGATTTCCCTCTGGTCTTGTGCAGTTCATTAGAAAGTCTTTTTTCCTAGAATTATGGGGAAATACTTCAAAAAGCTCCTAAGAAATATGCATTCCTATTTTAAAGGGTGATTTTTTCTCTTTAGAGAGGAGGTGAGTACAGAATTCAGTGACTGATACTGATCCAGGGTCCCTCCTAAGGAGATCTGGCCTGGTCAGAGAAGCTGTGCCTTGAGGTCTGACCCAGTGTAGACAACCATGTTCCACATTCCCCAATGCCCTCCTGTCTCATTTCACTCACCTGGGACCTGCTTTGCTCAGAGAACTGGCTGCAGACAATTAAAAGAGGGGGTTTTCTTCTTTTCTTTTAGCAATCTAAAACTCCTGAGTTTCCCCAGTGAAAACAGAAACCCTCCTCAAGTGTGGGCCAAGCCCAAGGTGCCACCAAGAGCACTGCAGCCCTGCCCTGGGCCAGGAGAGAGGGTGGATCATCATCCCAACCTGCCCTGGGCCATTGCAAGGGGCTGTGGCCATGGACACTGCACTGACCCCACTGCTGGCTTTGGATCCCTCATCCCTTCAAGTTTCCTTGGAAAGCACCCCAAGGACCCATTTCTGCAGCCAGGTTCCATGGCCAGGGGGGATGTGGGGGGCTGCAGGTGGTCAATGCCCCATCCCTGGAAACATTCAAGTCCAGCTGGGACAGGGCTCTGAACAACCTGATCTGGTGAAAGATGTCCCTGCTCATCCCAGGCCTGGACAAGAGGCCTGAGTGAGGCCTGAACAGCAGGCCCTGAGCCAAAGGTGACCTCTGCATCAACCTTCCAACCAAAGGTTATCTTTGTATCTGCTCATTAGTGAAATATGCATGGTCATTAGCACTGTGATAGATGTATCCACTCATTAGTGAAACATGTATTGACCTTTCTGTGTTTAGAATCTGGACAAGGCCATGAAATCTGACATCTGGCCTTGTTTGGGGCTGGATGGTCAAAGTCACCTCCCTTGGTTCCTCCTTGGGCCCTGGCCAGGCTTTGGGAGGAACCCAAGAGGAGGATGAAACCAGCTGTTCCTGCACTAGAAGTGCTGTCAGTTTGTTTATTCAGCACTATCAGAGCTGGGCCCTCTCACAGCCAGGTTGGAGCCTCACCTGTGGCTGGAGGCACCTGCAGGAATTCCCAGTGTCCGGGAGTGGCTCTCCAGTCCTTGGCTGGGACAGCTTCCCCCAGCTGATGTGTGGATGTGGGTGATGGGAAAGTCTGAGGGGAACTGGTGATGGATCTTTCTCAATCCCTGCAGGCAATCTTTGGTAGTGATGGTTGGGTGCATTGCTGAGCTGCTCCTTTTGTGCTCCTTTGCTGCTTTGAACTGTAGTAAATGACACTGATTCCTTCAGGTGGTGTTGGTGTCTTTGGTGCTGGCCCTGCCCACTGGTAAAACAACACTGGCATAGTCTGGCCAGATCCCACCAAAATGTCACTTTTTAAATGTAAATGTGAGGAATCCTGTCCAAAATCCCTGGATGGGAAGCCCTTCCCTAGAGCTCGCTGGCTCTGGAGTGGGCTGAGGTCAGAGCACCATGACAGCAGTGGAGCAGTTGGTTAAAAGAGGCTGAACTGCTGGATGTGTTAAAATGCATCCAAAAGTAGCATATGGAAAAAGAAAAGAACTTGTGGGTTTGGGAAGATGAGGACGGATTTTGGTCACAGAATGTTGGAAACAGCACCAACAGAAGGATCAGATCCACTGTGAAACTCCTCTGGCCAAAAGGCACTGGGCACACAACAGCAGAACAGGGAAGAGCCCTGGATCCATCAGCAGCCCACAGTGGGAAATAGGAAATCAGACCTTTGCTACTGGGAATGGGAGCTGCTGGGTGTGTGGAGACTGCCCATAAACAGATTCCTAAAGGATGGTTTGGGTCCTGTTTCCAGGCAATATTGATGCCGCCTTTGAGGGTACTTTGGCAACAAGCACAAGGAAGAGTTGGGGCCAGGAGAACATTTTTCCCCCAAAGAGTGTCTTTGGTCTCAGAAACCCAGAGATTCTGTTTCACCCTGTGCCCTATGTGTGCACTATCTTTTCCTGTGGAATTTACATTAATGAGCTAAATCCATCATTAGAAGTAAAAAGAGATGCTATTAAAATATACAATAGCACATCCACTGAGCTCCAACAAACACAAATGGGGCTCTAAAGAACTGCATGGCCTTGGATTATCTGCTTGCGGGCCAAGGAGGAACCTGTGCTATTCTAGGACAGGAATGTTGTGGGAATGTCAATAAGTGATGGGTTTGAAGTCCAACAATCAGGAATCACCTCAATAGAAAGAGCAGGAGAAGAGAGGCAGAACGTACAAAATTTTTCATGGTGGGATTGGCTTCCAAATTGGAGGCTGCTGGGAAATGCATTTGTGGCAGTCACTGTAATCATTGCAGAGTGAGAATTTGGTGTGTTATGATTCCATGTTAAAATTTTAACCTTTTGTTCTGGGAAATGGAGTATTGAGATTTGTCTAAAAAGAGACACATTCTCAAGAAAAAAAGGGAGATCTGATAAAGAACAGAGAGTAGCAACCAATTAGGCATGTTTTGAAAGGAATGCAAATTATAGCTCTGAGTAATGAACTTGAAGAGCACATAATTGAAGACAAGAGTTGATGCCTTTATGCATAATACCTACATCTAAACTCTGTTATCAAAATAATTGTTATGAAGGCTGTAGTTCATCTGTGGGCCAAAGGAATGATTGAAGTACTGAGGTCTGAACACCAGGCCCTGGCTGAGGCCTGAACACCAGGCCCTGAGCCAAAGCTGACCTCTAGATGAATCTTCACATCAAATGCTATATTTGCATCTGCTCATTAACAAAGCATTGTTAGCAATAAGACCTCTGTATGAGTTCATTGGTGAAACATGGATTGACCTTTCTATATTTGGGAACCAGACAAGGCCCCATCTGGCTTTGTTTGGGGCTGTAGGATCAAACCCAACTCCCTTGGTTCCTCCTTGAACCCTGGCCAGGCTTTGGGAGAAATCAAATGGAGAATGAAACTAGATGTTCCCACACTAGAAGTGATGTCAGCTTGTTTGTTTAACAGTGTAAAAGCTGGGCCCTCTCCCAGCGAGGTTGGATCCTCACTGTCTGCAAAGGTGGGTGCGCCTGCAGGAATTCCCAGTGTCCGGGAGTGGCTCTCCAGTCCTTGGCTGTGAAAGGGTTAAAAGCACTGTGCCTGGGCATCCTTGGACAAGAATAAGATACACATGGAAGCTAACAAATACTATCCACAAGCTTAAGACACAGGATGAAACTTGTCAAGCAACAGGGAACAAAACTTGCAGAATTGAAGGACAGAGCTTGCTAAAACCAGTGAGTAAGTTGGTGAAACAGGAAATAAGAGACTGTGCATGCCTAGAGGGGAAAGGTGAAAAGGGCATGGTGATGAAGACGTCCAGCCTTCATTAGGAGACCACCAAGGAGGGTGCAGAGCCTTCCTCAGTGCCACCACCAGGGTGCTGCGCCTGTGCCTTGTCTATGCTAATGATAGTAATGAGTTCTAAGAAATAGTTTACACAACCCCACATTTCCAAAGGAAAACTATGAATCTGCATAAAGTATAACCATATATTGTAATCTGCTGTGTGCCTGTGTGTGCTGTTGGCAGGAGATATCCCCGTGCACCGAGCACACTGAATAAAGCAAATCCCCGCTTCTTGGACTTTGTCTCAGAAGTGTCTCTTGGCCCAGTTTGGGACGATTCACTTCCATGGGGTTCTGTCAAGTCCCAGTGGAACCTTGGTGCCATATTGTTCCATGGCCTCACAATGCTCTCCTGGCTTCCATGGGGTCCCTCTGTGACTCACTGCAGCCTTGGTTCCATGAGGGTCTCTTGGGTTCCATAGTACACAAGCCTTTGTGTGGTGGTTTCAGGCAGATTTTGGGAGAAACCCTCCCACGGGGCCCCCCTCCCCTCCTCCAACTGGTTCGGGAAAAAAGATTTCCTCAACGAGAAGTGGAAAAAACCTGTTTATTAAACAGGCAAAGCACTCCCAGCACAATACCCGATGACAAGAGCTTCGTGCCGCTTACGGAGGGATAACAAACTTAAAGAAAGTCTCCTCGAGGGTCGTCACTGTGCTCCACCGCTCCGTCTCTGCTGACGCTGGGAGAAAAGGAGATGTGCAGGGCTGGTCTTGGTGGGGTGGGTCCCCTGTGGAGGCCCCCGGTGCTTCCCCAGGTCCTTAGTCCGGAGAGGTTGGAACAGTTCTGAGGAGAGGGCAAAAAAAGCAAAAAGGAAGGAAAAAAGGACAAAAAAAGAAAAAAGAAAAAAAAAGCAAAAAGCTTCAGCTATTCTACAGCGTCTAACTACGCTACATCTGAGCCTTGCTTCCAGGAGTTCCATCGACTGACAGTGGCCGTCTGCATTCCATGAGGCCCAGCTAGATCACAGCAGAGCCTTGCTTTCATCAGGCTCCGATACCTGTTCTGCCAACTGACGGGGGTGATTTAAGGAACACAGAAAGTGATAGAAAGAATGGTCTTATTCTACTGTGAGTATTAAGGCAACACAAAAGTAAAATTATACATTCAGTAAAACTATGTGCTTGGCTTCAGCAACAAGAAAAAAGAAGCAAGGTAATGCACGTAATCATTATTATAGAGAGAAAGGACAGGGACTCAGAAAGATCCATCACCAATTGCCTCAGTACTCCACCATCATCCAGAGTCTGCAGTAACTGGGGAGCCCCCTTTCACAGCAAGGACCTGGAGAACCCTCCTAAGCAATTGGGAAAATCCTACATGGTGCATCCACCCCTAGATGAGGTCTCTGAATTTGCTCTGAAATTAGGTCCAGTTTTTATAGGCCCAAATCAGCAAATCAAAGTGACTTGATTGTATTTTTAGCACATAAACTCCAGGACCTCATTGCACTTTTCCTGACTAGGAGGGGCCAGAACTGTGCCAGATCCCAGTCATCAGCTTGGAGGGTTTCCCCTAAAATATCCTACAAGCCTCTATTCATGTCAGATAAATTTCTTTCAGATAACTTAATGAGATTATGTGAAAGTCTCTAAAGCAGCTGGTTTGATGTTAAATAGCTGGCATAAGCACCTCAGTCATCTATTTTTAGCTAAATAAAACTGATGGTGTTAGGTACATAATGCCCCTTGCTCGTCTTGTAAGTCAGCTCTGGCTGAGGCCAGCCACTCAGGCCTAAGCACATCAGAAGCTGAAGTGACCACGACTGGGAATGGCAAAAACACCCACTGGGACTGGCCCAGAGGCCCCGGGACTCCCTGGCATGGATCACCTCAGGAGACAGTATTTCAGGGAGCCCAAAGGACTTTTGGGAGAGCTGCTGTGGAGACAGAGGGAATTCCACAGCTGAATCCCTTGCCTGGGCTCCCACAGGACCCTTCTGCTGTGGGGCTGCTGAGGCTGGAGGAACAGCAGGTACCCATGGCCACCCCAAAACAGGGCCCCGTTGGCAACAGGGCACCGACCGGGACTGCGGGACCCCATCCCTGGGATGAGTCAGGAACTGGAGAGCTGGGAGTGCTCAGCCAGAGCCTCTGAGCCTTCAACAGCCCCACATGGGCAGAGCGTGAGCCCAGTGGGGAGTGGCCACTGACAGGACTGTGGGGGCCTGAACCAAGTCCCAGCCCCACTGAGAGCGGCTGTGCCGGACACCCTGGAACTCCAGGACCAGCTGGAGTCTGATGCAGCCAAGTGGTGGCACCATCAACGTTCCTTTCTTCCCCCTCAGAAAGGACACTGGGAAGCTGAGGAAGTGGGAATGAAAGGAGTAGGGATGGTGGAAGATGCGGAAGCTGTGGAACAGCACTAACATTAGGAACGCAAACTCTTCTGAGAAAGGAAGGGGATAAATCCCTGGTATCCAGCATCCACCTGAGAAACCCATTCCCAGAAACTACCAACATAAAACCATCCTCCAATTTTCTGGATTGTGTCCTGACCCACTAAAACCTTCCCACCAGACTGAACCTCTGAAGTGGGATTGATGGAGGAAGCCTGAACCCTGAGCCATGCCAGGGTCAGTGCCCAGGAGCATCCCCTGGTGCTGTTTAACACCGGCTCTGCAGGAACTGGGGATGAAATCAGGACAAACTTGAGCATCTCCCACCATCAGATACCTCAGAGGTTACACAGCAACACAGCCGTGACTCTCCCAAACTGGATTTAGGAATGGCACCCCTAATGCAGCCACTAGATCCAGATCTACCCAGATCCCTTTGGCTCTGCTGCTTTTGGTGTCTCTCTGCCTCCTCTCTCTGCCCAAAGGAGGCTCCTCTCTCCCCTCTCCTGCCCTGACAAGAGAGTCACACAAATAAAGATGTGGGATTGCCAGGTGCTGAGGGGTTGTAGAAGGAGCCTTCTCCAGGTCTGGCCTGTTTCCAAAACCCACACTTGCTCCTGCAGCAAGGAACCTCCTCATTCACCCTCTTCCAGGGTGTCAAGCTCAGGAAGGGATTCCTGACACCCTGTCCAGCTGGGAGAGCTCCTGTGTCTCCAGATCAGGGGAAAAAAACAAACACAGGAACCCTGGGGGCACTGGCATTGTGACATGGGGACATCTGTGTTTATTTCCCACTGACAAAAATGTGGAATAGTGCCAGAGCTTGTTTTGATCTACATCAAACTTTGACAAACGTCCCTCCTTCTGACAGCGACTCCTCTGCAGCTGCTCTGGGAGATCTCCTGGGCCGAGTCCAGGAAGAGGAGATTTCACTGGTGCTGAGGTGCTCGAGGGAGCCCATTTCAACGCTCTGCTGAAGTCCAAGGACATTGTGTTTCCCCAAGGAGCAACGTTCCTTTCTGGCACTCACTGCCCCATGAGGGACATTATTCAGTTGCTGCTGTTGGGTGAGTTACAGCCACAGGGAGAGGGAGGAGGAGATGATCCCACCCATGGCTTCTGCTGGGTCCAGACATTTGGTGGGATAAGCTGAGACAGAGCTTCAGCATCTCTCCCAAAATCACAGAATGGCTTGGCTTGGAAGAGACCTTAAAGTTCATCTCGTCCTACTCCCTGCCATGGGTGGGACACCTTGCACTATCCCAGGCTGCTCCAAGTCCTGTCCAACCTGGCCTTGGACACTTCCAGGGAGCCAGGGGCAGCCACAGCTTCTCTGGTCAAGCTCTGATCTCTGCCCAGGTGAGGAGGGACAGGACCTGAGGGAACAGCTGGAGCTGGACCAGGGCAGGGCTGGATTGGAGATCAGGAAAAGCTTCTTCCCCCAGAGGGGGCTGGGGCACTGACCAGGCTCCCCAAAGAATGGGCATGGCCCCAAGGCTGCAACAATTCCAGGAACCTCTGGACACTGCTCCCAGGGGTGCTTAGGCTGCGATTGTTGGGCTGTCTGTGCAGGGCCAGGGCCTGGACTCCATGATCCCGCTGCCTCCCTCCCAGCTCAGCCCCTTCTGCAGTTCTCACCCTTGGGCTCAGCCTTTGTGTCTCCTCCAGGTGCTGGCAGAGCTCTTGGGGCCGGGGCAGGAGCGGGACAGCCCCAGCGTTCCCCTCTCTGTGACACCACGGTGGTGACAGCTCCAACGTTCCCTGCCTGGAGACGCTCCAAGGGAAGCGTCCAGAGCCACAGCCAGACAGCAAAACTGACCGGGCACTGAGCACCCCCGGCCTGGGCTGATGTGCATTGCTGTGCACACAGCTCGGGGAAGGTCCCCCTGGCCACCTCCACAGTGCCACAGGCAAGTGTCACATAGAGGTACAGAGCTCTGCCCAGAGCTGACAGGGGGAGTTAATTAAAAAAAAAAAAAAAAAAAAAAAAAAGGCAAACAAAAAACCCCATACAAACCCAAAAACTCCCACCACCACAAAAAAGAACCAGAACAAAAGACCAAACAAACAAACAAACAAATTAAAAAAAAAAAAAAGGAAAATACCCCACGAAACCCCACAAAACCTAAAATAAAAGAGGTATCCTCCAAATCAACAAAACCAATCAAAACAAAAGAACAGGAAAATAAACCAAACAAAACAAAACATACAAACAAAACCCCAAAAGAAAAACAAACAAGAAAAAGAGAAGTTCCTCCCAGCAGAGCTGTTCCATCCCTCAGTTCTCACACTTGCAGGCACACAAGACATGGGCTGCAAAAAATGAGGACTCATTGGGCACATTTGCAGGAAAAGCAGGTTTAGGACAGGCCTTCAGCAAAACTGTTCTCAGGTGAGCAAAAAAGGCCCTTTTGGCAGCTGCGGGGCCATTGGAAATGCAGACCCCCAGCCCACAGGGGAGAAAAGGGCTCTGAAATCCCCTACTCTCACACGTAAACCCTGTTCTCAGGCTGCTTCCCATACAGAATCCTTCTGGAGGACTGTGGAAAGCTGAGAGTCAGCTCTGCCTTCTCCATGTTCTGTGTCCTAAAGCTGCCTGGGAGAAGAAATTTAGGCTCAGCCCTGGTGGCACAATCCCTCCTGGCCCAGGGCACAGCACCAGGAAGGTCTTTGCGTGCCAAGGCTTTGCTGCAGCCAAGGAAAGCTCCTGGCTCAGGGTCACCTTTCCTGCTCAGCCAGAGCCCCGAGTGCCCCAGCAGCAGCAGAGAATGGCAGCATTGCCATGGGCTGGCACAGGACGGGGAGATTTCCCCCTCGAGAGAGGCTCATATTCCAGTTGCTGCCTTCAGGCAGCTCCAGCTCCCTCAGCTTTGGTTGCACAGCAGCTGGAAATGCAAGTGCAGGAGCTCTGTTCATGCCCAGCCACAGCAGGTGACAGCAAGGACAGGGCCCAGGCAGCGTGACATTTGCAGAGAGAGCCTTCAGCTGGGGGCTGGAACTCTGTGCAGAAAATGGCCCTGGGGTCTCTGCAGGGAGGCAAAAGGAACAAAGTTTCAGTTCTGGCCTTGCTAGGCAGCACCAAAATGGTTCCTTTTCATGGCAAGGTTCCATTGCCGAGTGCTCTACAAGCCCCAGAGGAGAGCCCAGGGGGCCAAGGAACTGAGAGCGGGGACTGTGCAGGAGCCGGGCACAGCGAGAGAGCCCGGGCTGAAGGTCAGCCCCGGGGCGGGCAGGGACTGGGAGGGGGCAGAGCCCGGGGGGTCCCGCAGAGCCTCCCTGCTCCAAAGCCCCGCCTGCGCCAGCGGGGCAGCTGCCGGGAGCCGTGTGCCAGGGCCGGGCCGCAGGTGGGTGTTCCAAGTGCCTCCAGGGGAGCAGCATTTTGTCCCGATCCGGGGGCATTCCCGTGGGGTTGGGGTCCCTGGGAAGGTGCACGAGGACAGGGTGGAAGTGGTTGGTTTGTGGATTTGTGTTTTGGAATTTGTGGTGGTTGTTTTGGTTTTTTTTTGTTTTGTTTTGTTTTGTGGTGGTGGTGGTGGGGTGATGGCTGGTTGAGATTTTAGTGGTTTTTGGGGAGGATGGAGGGAATGGTTTTTCTGTGCCATGCCCCCATGTGTTTTGTCACAGGATTTTTGAGACAGACACAGAGAGGCCTGACAATGCTGGGAAAGTTCTGTTGTTTTAGCAGTGTCAAGGACAATGAGCCTGAGAACCAGGACACTGAGCCTGAGAACCAGCTTTTTCCATCAACAAAGTGTAAACAGGTAACTGCAAAGGAATGCTTATGCAGATAACACTAGCCAATAGCGAGCAGTAAAATGCTGTGTGA